>NC_081186.1:132050466-132209136 GCF_029867415.1 Vicia villosa | reverse complement strand
AAGGTTAAGGATTTTTGTACCTGTAGAACGGGTTCTAGGGGTCTCAGAGTTTTTGCTCAACCTTAAAGATACGTTGATTGGTATCTATAAGAGAGTTTTCTCTGAGTGTAGTATCTGCGTGACAATTACTTCCGTAATCACCGCTCTACGTCCTAAAAAAAAGGCTTTAAGTGGGGTTAATGTGTTTCTAGGTCCTCCTGGTACAAATCAGTCTCGGAATGCAGTGGCGCAGTTAATCACAACCAGCCAGGCAAATCCCAAGAGTAGACTTGGAAACCAAGATTAGAGGGCCTTCACCGGGAAGACATCCTCCATCCTATCTTATGTTGCACTCAAATCCGGGTATAGGATTTCTCACCACAAGGGGGAATCAAGCCCTTTCCCGATACAGAATAAACAAAATAAACAAATATAAATGCAGCAAACACATGATATGACACAGAGGTTAGGCAGGACCTCTCTTGTTTGAGGGGGAATTTGGCATCCCTAATTCCTCATTGGGGCTGGACCAGCAACAGGTCAACCATTGGTTTGGATGAAAAACCAAGGTTTTTAACACTTATATCCCCAGCAGAGTCGCCATTTTTCTGTGGTGTCGTTTTCTTTTACCTCCCCGTTTCACTTGGGAGGACGGCACGCTAGACCCTTCACGCGGAATTTGGAAGGAGAATGCGCCCGAGGTGGGATGAATTTTATTTCAGTTCTTCCTACGATATCACACGAACTTTCTTATTTGTCCTACGAGTAGGAAAGGGGAAAAAAGATCTCAACTAAACCCTAGGAGTTTGCTAAGTGTGGGGATTTCACCTAGACTAGAAATTCTGGAGTCCGGGGGGTCGGTTATACATAGGGAAGTGTTTAAACACCCTACATATCTGTAGTACTCTACAAGAACCTTCTCTGTGTCATTGTGTTTGTGTTTGCTGCTAATGATTGGGAAAGTTTCTCCTTTGTGTTAGGAGAAGGAATTGAATTGATTTGAAAAGACAGACAGATAGACAGACTGACTATTTTTGGTATTTTATTAGCTCGCTGAGATTCCTTGTGAACCTCATGCCTACATATCCCTAGTGGAAGTCAGAGCTTAATGTAGTTCGGGGAACTAACTAGGGAAATTAATTGTTTTTGGTGCCTTGCTTGAAGCTCAAGGTTGAAGCTTGGAATTAAATCTCTGTTTACAGTAAAGAGACATGAAATTATCTCTACAGAGAGGTATTTGTACTATTCTACCACAAACATTTTGAAAGAGTGACAGAATAACTGGATTCATTTCATTCAAGAGGGGGACCTTACTTGTGTGTGCAAGTATGCCAGTCAGATGCCTCTTAAATGAAAGAAAGATGCTCGTCCAAATTAGGGAAAGTGTACAAGTCTGGGGATGTGCCAGAGCATGACTTTCAGAGTCCTAAATGAGAGACTTTGATTGAAATTAAAATTGAAATGTTTGTTTGTTTGAATGTGGTAGAGTAGTAAAAATATCTCTCTATAGAGATAAGCTATGTCTATCTACTGTATAAAAGATTTGACTTTAGCTGGCTTGTATGAGGCCCAAGCTTGAGGCTTTTTGATTGATTAATTAATTATTATTGACTCTGGGAGATGACTCCATTGGGAATTAATTACAGGGTATTTTTGTGTTCTGTACAAAGCCCAGAATTGAGGCTGACTCTACTTAGGGAGACTCTATTTATGTGCCTTGTACAAAGCCCAAGGTTGTGGCTGACTGTTGAGGATAATTGAATGAATGACTCTATTTTATGTGCCTTGTACAAAGCCCAAGGTTGTGGCTGACTCTAGCTAGGGAAAACATTATTTTCTGCCTTGTACAAAGCCCAAGGTTGTGGCAGACTCTTAAATGAATTGAGTATGGATGACTCTAAGGGGAAAAGATCCTAGGTGTTAGGAATCTTTGACACATGAAAGTATGGTTTATCTGCCTTGTACAAAGCCCAAGGTTGTGGCTACTGAATGATGAAGAACTCACTGGGGAGACTCTATTATCTGCCTTGTACAATGCCCAAGGTTGAGGCTGACTCTTGACAGGGGAGTTTTATTGTTTGGGTGCCTTGTATGAAGCCCAAGGTTGAGGCTAACTGTTTTTGTTGGTTTTGACTCTACTGAGGAGGTTTTATTTATTAAAAGACTGTTTTTCTTTGGAAGCTAACCCTTTCTAGGGATTTTGACTCAGCTGGTGAATTTGTCTGTTAAAAGACTGATTTTATCATGTTTTTTTTGGAGGCTGACCCTTTCCAGGGGTTTTGACTCTTTTGGGGAAATTATCTCCTAAGAGAAATGAATCTTTATTTATTGACATTTATTAATTGACTTTGGAGGCTAACCCTTTCCAGGGTTTTTATTAAAAATGAAAGAATGTGTGGAAGCTAACCCTTTCCAGGGATTTATTGAAATGGAGGTTGATTTTAATTGACTTTGGAGGCTAACCCTTTCCAGGGGTTTATTGAAATGGAGGTTGATTTTAATTGACTTTGGAGGCTAACCCTTTCCAGGGGTTTATTGAAAATGAATGGCAGAAAGATTATCTAATGGAGACTTCTTGTTTAAAGCCCAAGATGAAGGCTGACACATGCTGAGGATGATCAAACATGGATCCTAGACTCTGCTAAGGAAGATTGATGAAGATAAGGGTGACAGAGACTGTCCATGTCTCTCATTCCAAAAGGTGTGCTCAATGTGAAATTGAGACAAACTTAGCTTGTTTAAAGTCTGGTTTAAATTGGAAGAAACTCACCAGGGTAGGCTAAAAGGTGACTAAAGACCTGTTCCTATGTTTATAAGAAACCTGATGGGTCCTTGTATACAAGCTCAAGAGGAAGCTGGAAATGCTTTTAAGAAGCCTGTGGGTCCTTGTACAAAGCCCAAGAGGAGGCTAATCGAGGGTCCTTGTTATAGCACAAGAGAAAGCTATGTAGTTTTGAACTTATTTTGGCTCTAAGCAAATGGGTAAGAGGTTTCACCGAGAATAATTCCTCTTTGGGTGGATGTGTCCTATTATTTGGATTCTAAGGTTTTTGCCAAGATGTTTCACCGGGAATAATTCATCTTGGGGGTTTGAACTACAGATCTCTAATTAGGAAAGAGCCTTCACCGGGAAGACATTCTCAATCCTAGGCCATATTCCTATAATATATATATAGTTTAACTGTCCTAAGGTTTATACTCAAACGTAGTTCTAAACTAATATATGCACAGTTTATATTTGACAGTAATTTAAATAAAGACTGTAAATTGAAAGCTTGTAAAGCCTAACCTGGATGGAGTGGAGGCCATTGAAGAAGTATGTACAGAGCCTCAACAGTATTTTTGTTGTTTTGTTGATAACAGTTGAATATTTATTATAAACAGTTAATGGTTTTTTGAAAACAGAAGAAGTGGAGATGGACAAAGGTCACATAGGTATCTGAAGAGTTTCACCGGGAATAATGCCCTTCAAATACCAGAAGAATGTTTTGAAAACAGAAAGAAGATTTTGAAAATACAGTTTTGAAAACAAGCTAAGAAGAGAAGGTTTTTGGGACTTACACTCTATTAGAGGCCCAGTACTTTACAGTACTGGTGTAAAAGCAATTTGAAAGTGATTTGGAATGATACAAGGTTTTGTTGTTTGAAAACCTTAATCATCCGTTTAATTTAGAGATTGAAAACAGTTTTGAATATTGACAAAAGTCAACTTAATCAAAGTAAAAATAAAGATTTTTACTTAATTAAGACCTAAACAATTAGGGTTTTATCATAAACTTTATTTACAAAATGATTAGGTTAAAACAAAGTGAATATATGTATTTAAAGTATTTAAGAAAACACTTAAAACATACTATTTTAAACCTAATAAAAAATATATGAAATAAATAATATTTTTATGATTTTTTTATTTATTCACAAAATAGGTATATTAAATGATAAGTGTGTGAAAAATGAAGTGAAAATAAATTAATTTGATAGGTTAAATAAATATGTGAAGTTTGTGAAAAAATGAAAGAAATTGTGTGTTAAAAAATAGTTTTGGCCCTTGGAGGGTTTGAACCCACGCCCTCTAGGTCACACACTCAAAACAAACACCACTGAGCCAACGCGCGTGTGGTGATAGTAACTTGCATTCATTTGGTTATGTTTCAAAACAACTAGTAAATCATTGAAAAATAAAAGAATCAAAAAGTCTGGGGCGAGGGGGATTCGAACCCCAGACTTGAGGCATGATGAGACTAAGGGCGTATGGGAGGCCACTAGGGCAAGTTTGTTCAGTCGTTTAAGGAACGCATACCATTCAAAATAAAATAAACTTTGGCCCCAGATTCAAATTTTGCGCGCCATGGCCATAGTCATCTTCTTCCTCGAGCTCAAAGATTTTCAAAATCCTAACTCTCTGGTTTCTCAACTAAATGACATGATGTAAACACCAATCTTGTTCTAAATTTCCTCACGAATCCAGATATATAACTAACATTTATTTATATGAACTATAGCTACCTAATTTCTCAGAAAACTCTAAGAACATATAAACCCTAAATTTGAAATTAAATGACAAACAAGATGAATAAATGCAAGATGATAGAGGGTTTTCAATCCTCTGATGATGCTAAACAAGATAGAATCGAGCTTTAACTCAGTGAGTGCTTAAATTAAAGAGGTGAAGTTCAGAAACTTACCTCTGAAAATGGAGGTCGTGAGGATGATTGAGGACTCCTGGGTTTGAATGAATGACCTCAATAGCTTCCTTGAGACTCAATGATGCTAACTGAATGCTTATTGGAGCTTGAATCCTCCTGAATTGCTCTATGGACCTCCCTCGATTTCAGCTTCAAGTGAACATGGAGGTTGTTGAATTTGGAGTTACAGATGAGCTGCAGCCATCTGGTTAGCTTCACTATGACCTGAGGAGTGTGCCTGGATGATTGGCTTGACTTGAAACCTCCTGAATCACTCTATGGACCTCCAACTGCAAATGCTCCAAAGTGAGAGCAACAATGGTGTTCCTCTACTTACAGAAGTGATCCAGGTGCTTGGATCCCCTCAAATGACCTCCCTTGAGATGTTAGAATGCTCACTTTCCAAAGATAAGCTCTGGTTTGAAGAAATCGATTCTTCTTGCCAAAGAACTTTGAAAAACAATGAACAAGAGAAGAGAAAGAGAAAGCAAGGAATATGGTTGCTTTGGTGTCTTTTCTGAATGAGAATGAGGCCTCTATTTATAGGCAAATGTCTCAGTACTGATTGGGAGAGTGAGCTTGCTTAGTGAAGCAAGTTTGGTTTCTTAGCCATGAAGGAATTCAAAGAATATTCCAAGTGCAATGATGAGCTCTTTGATACCACTCCCTAGCCATCGGTTTTGCTTGATCTTAGGGGACCAAATGGCTGCAGAAATGAGCTCCAATTGGTTGGGAGAAGATTCCTTTGATGAATCACCAATTTGTCATAAATTCAAAAAATGCAATCATTACATAATCACATGCCTTTGTTTTTGGGAATCTTCTCTAATCCTTATGCAATGATGGAAATTGATGTATGGTATGGCTTCAGATGCATTAGAGGTCGTGTAGCATCACTTAGTGAAGCAAAATGCACAAAATTGCAAAGTTTCAAATTGTACATGACCTATAATTTTACTTCATGAGGCCAACTTTGAACAAGCATAACTCTTAGCTAAAATTGAATTTGGAGAAGGTTGAACACAATTTGGAAAGCCCTAAACATCTACTTTAAATCATTAGTTTATGTCTTCTTCAGAATCATTTGGGAAATTTGTGAAAAATGAGCCCAAAGTTGGATGAAAACTAGGTTAAAACACTTAGAAAAATTTCTAAGTGTTTATGACCTAAACATCAAAATTTCCAAAACTTCATAAATGATTGATCTTTTGAAAAAAGTTCCTTTGTAAGATGTTGTTTTATTTTGCAAGATCTACAACTTTCATGTTGGAAGTTTTTTGAGTTGTGTAGGTGAAATTTTGAGTTCTCACCATGGCTTCAAAAACCCTAATTCCCGACTTTTTGCTCCTTGATGAATTTCTTTGAATTTCTTTGGTCAAATGACTTTAATATCCATATATTGATGATATTGATCTTTGAAAGTCATTTTTTGACCAAAAACCTTAAAAGTCAAAGGTGATCCCATACAGTTGACTTTTGCCTGACAAAGTGAATTTTTGGACTTTTGTGTAGAAACAAGATCTTATCCTCAAATGAATGATGTAAATGGATTATATTGAGGTAGTAGAGACTCTTGAATCATGTCTTGAGTTTTGGATTCATGCCCTGATTAAAAGTCAACTATCTTGGTGAATTAGGTCAAAAACCCTAATTGTCGACCAGAGGACAATGATGACTGTAGACTTTGAACTAAGGTGTAATGTCCAGTGGATCTTGTCATATGAGTTATTTGAAGATGATTGATGTCTTTGAATGGTTCCCTGGGGCTTTTTAGGGTTTCCCAAAAGTGATCCCTGATTTTAGTCCTTGATAGGCTCCAAACCCTAGTCTGTTGATCTGAGTGATTCTGTGCTTAGATGACTGGGTGTCTTAATCAATCATAGGTGTAATAATGAGGCTTTTGAGTCTTATGATTGTATTAGAGACTAATCCCTCTATTGATTGATCCTTTGCCTGAGTTCTCTTGTCTTTGAATATCCTTGATTAAATGCCAGATGAAGAAGTGACTGCTTTGGGCACTAGTTTTGACCTGATGAAAATCCTGAAGATATGTCATCTCAGGGGGGTCAAAAATTAGGGTATGACAGTGGCCAGGTTAGAATCTATTCGTCTATTAATTTCTTTTGCCACTCAACACAACATCACTCTTTATCAGATGGATGTTAAGAGTGCCTTCTTAAATGGTTACATAGATGAAGAAGTTTATGTCCATCAACCTCCTGGTTTTGAAGACTCCATGTCTCCAAATCATGTTTTCAAATTAAAGAAATCATTATACGGATTGAAACAAGCTCCCAGAGCTTGGTATGAACGTTTGAGTTCTTTCCTTCTGGAAAATGATTTCACTAGAGGAAAAGTGGACACTACTCTCTTTTGTAAAACATTTAAAAAGGATATTTTAATTTGTCAAATATATGTTGATGATATTATCTTTGGAACATCTAATGCTACACTTGGAAAGGAGTTTGCTGAGTCTATGCAGGCTGAATTTGAAATGAGCATGATGGGAAAACTCAAGTATTTCCTTGGGATTCAAATCAACCAAACTTCCGATGGAACCTATGTTCATCAAACGAAGTATGTGAAAGAACTTCTGAAGAAATTTAATCTTTCTGAAAGCAAAGAAGCCAAAACTCCTATGCATCCAACATGTGTACTGGGTAAGGATGAGGTAAGTAAGAAGGTAGATCAGAAGTTGTACAGAGGTATGATTGGATCTCTTCTATATCTAACTGCTTCTAGACCTGACATTCTCTTTAGTGTTTGTTTGTGTGCTCGATTCCAATCAGATCCAAGAGAATCTCATTTAACAGCGGTTAAGAGAATTCTAAGGTATCTGAAAGGTACTACTAATGTTGGTTTAGTTTACAGAAGATCTAAAGATTACAACTTAGTAGGATTCTGTGATGCTGACTATGCTGGAGATAGAATAGAAAGAAAGAGCACTTCTGGAAGTTGTCAATTTCTTGGAAGTCATCTGAATCTCATGGTACAGCAAGAAGCAAGCTACTATTGCCCTCTCAACAACAGAAGCAGAATATGTTGCTGCTGCTGGTTGTAGCACACAAATGCTCTGGATGAGAAGTCAGCTGGAAGATTATCAGATATATGAGAGTAACATTCCTATTTTCTGTGATAATACTTCTGCTATATGTTTATCTAAGAATCCTATTTTACATTCAAAAGCTAAACATATTGAGATTAAACATCATTTCATAAGGGACTATGTTCAGAAGGGTGTTATATCTTTAAACTTTGTGGATACAGACCATCAATGGGCTGATATCTTTACAAAACCCCTTGCTGAAGATAGGTTTAAGTTCATTCTGAAGAATATCAGTATGGACTTATGCCCAGAATGAGAAGATGAGAAGATCTTATGTATGAGTATCTTCTGAAATGAAATTGGATTTTTTTTAAGAAGTTCTGATTGAAATCAATTAGAAATTGTGATTCAGTTATTACTAACGTTTCATTGTCTAAGTTGATTCAGAATCTCTTTAAAAGCAAAACAGCTGTAACTGGCTATCCAGATGGTAAACACGTGTTCACAATTTCTGGACAAGCGTGCGTGCAGTTGAGGGGACGTCTACTTAGGTAACTGTGCAAATCACGTCTTTTGTCATTATTATCTCTCCTCACGTCACGTAACATTAAATGCTATCCATCATTTACTCTCTTTCAGTTTTCTTTTTATACTCTTCAAACGTTTCTTTTCCCTCTTATATTTCTCTCACTTTGCATTCAGTTTCTTTTTCGTTCTCTCTCTTTGCATTCATATCATAAACCCTAGCAGTTTCCAATATCTGCAACTTCATCATGAATCCATCGTCAAGCTCTGGAAATCAAGAAAATGATCGAAAACAAAAGAGAAAGGCAACTGCTGAACAAGAAACCAAACCAAAAAGAGTAAGGATCACCTATGACCCTCTCAAAGTGAACCCGTTTGAAGCTATGATGTCTGGAAACTACTCTAGACGTGTGTATCAACCCCTCGACGGTACCCCTCAATCACCTCCCTCTTCATAGACCTCCACCACCTCTTCCTCCTCATTCATCCTTTCGGAACCACCTTATTCACCATCTGATATCTCCTCTCCTTCAACCCATCCCTCAGATATTTCTTCATCTCTCTCACACCCTTTTCCCACCAGAACACCTAACCCCTACAGTGTTGTTTTTCCCGACTCCAGGTTCACTGTCAACCCTCCAACCCCTACCACTCAATCATTTCTGGAGCTTTTACATTCTGATGTAAATAGCTGGTTGGAGATTCTAGGTGCTGCTCACCTTAACCATCTGGATGAGTATGCTACATGCAACCTTTGGGATACCTTTCGTCAGGATTTTCTGGTTAGGTCTATAGACACTCAGAGAAGGATCATGTCTGAAGCACCTGGTGTTCGTGGTCTTCGGTTGGAAGTTGGTGAAAGCAGCTATCACCATCTCATCAGGAACAGAAGAGTTCTTGAAGAGAGGATACCTGCAGATGAGTTGGAAGAAGAAAATCCCTGCAGAGACATCGTGGTGTGGAGACCATGGTATCCTGTGCTGACTGGAGATTTTCAGTGGCTGTTTAACTGGTTCAGAATGAACCCTTCTGAAAAAGCACCTCACATGGTCTTTCCAGTAGTGGTTTATCCTGCTGAAGTTGCTGGTCCTACTCCTCCAACAAACCTAGCAGCTATTCTTCAAGCGTTGGAAGTTGGAACTTCTGAGCTGCCTGAACCAGAATATGCTGAGGCTACTTCTGAGTCAGACTCAAATGTGGAGATGGAAGATGCACAAGCTGAAGACCTTCCAGAAGATCGCCCTGCTGAGATTGCTGTCCCTTTTGGCAGAAATTCTGGTGCCTCTTCTTCTGGTGAAACCTCAGCTCTGATGGAGACCTTGGAAGCTCTTCATCAGAATTAAGCTATGCTGGCTTCTCGTTTGGACGCGCAAGAAGCAGCCAATGCTGAGTTTCGCTCTTTTATAGTAAGGCAAGCTACAAGCACTGACGGGATTCATGATGTTCTGGCGCGGATTTTGCGTAGGCTAGGGTCTTAGTCTTTGTGTCCTTGTAGTTTTCTTCCTTGTTGCATCTGTTTTTCCCTGCATTCCTCTTTTGTAATCCTTCTTGTTGAAATCAATGAAAAGTTATTTATGTTTCTTTCCTTTTGTCTCTTGCTTTACATCTGAATCTTTTATGCTTTTTGATGTTATGACAAAAAGGGGGAGAAATATATGATAAATGATCTGATTAATATTATCAGTTACCGAGTAAAAAGACCCCACATTTACTAACAGAAGCTGCAAGCTTCATATGTTTCTAAGTTGTGCTGTTGCAGGAATCGAAGATTCAAGATCAACATAAGAAGCAACAAGATGAATCAAGCTCTTGGATTCTTGAAGCAAGCTGAGTGCTAGGAAGCTTCAGAATCGGAAGCAAGAAGGAAGAATGATCAGAAATTCTGATAATAGAATATGATCCAAATCATTGTCTATTTGCTCTGATACATTCTATAAGGCTTATATGGCTCTGATACATATTTTGTGTTCTGATACACATTTTATGTTCTAACTCATTCATGCTGACTTTTGTCGTTTAGTTTTGTTCTGTAACATTTCAGGATGTAGAGATGCTCTGATGATGCTGTGGTACATTCAACAATGTTCTGATACAATCTAGCATGAAGAGATGTAAGAAGAAATTCAAGCTCTGAAGCTATCCGAGGGAAGCAGAAATCAGAAGCTGTGAATGTTCTAAAGATCCAGAAAACTCAAGTTCTGAAGCGGTCCTAAATGGAAGCATGAATCAGAAGCTGTGAATGTTCTGAAGATCAAAGAAATTCAAGTTCTGAAGCTGTCCTAAATGGAAGCAGGAATCAGAAGCTGTGAATGTTCTGAAGATCAAAGAAATTCAAGTTCTGAAGCTGTCCTAAATGGAAGCAGGAATCAAAAGTTGTGAGTGTTCTAGGGATCTAAAGAAATTCAAGTTCTGAAGCTGTCCAATAGAAGCAGAAGTCAGAAGCTATGAATTATCAGAAGACAGAAGCTTATGTGATCGTCTCTACCGAAATAATCAGGGAAGTCTTTTATTATTAAAGTTCTTCGAGTATTTATTTCAGGGGGAGATTATTCATCTCAGGGGGAGATTGTTAATCTCAGGGGGAGACATATTCACATGCTTATGCTATAGCTGTGTAATTTGTCTTTAGTCGTCTGCTCTTTCTGATCGCAAATTCATATCATTTATATATGTTTTTGTCATCATCAAAAAGGGGGAGATTGTTAGAACAAGATTTGTTCTGATCAATATTCTTAGTTTTGATGATAACAAGGATATGAATTTTGTGTGAGATAATGTGGTACTCTAATACATTGCAATTTCCCTTTCAGGAAATATATAAAGAGTATGCACAAATCAGCGCTCAGAAGCTTTGTCTCAGAAGGTTCAGCATGCAACATCAGAACATGGTCTGGCAAGACATCAGAAGATGGTCAAGGCAGAATCAGAACATGGGTCTATGGAAGCATCAGAAGAACTTGAGATCAGAAGCAGAAGCACTGAAGTTCTCATGGTATCACGCTCAGAAGCACTTCAAGGTCAGAAGACAAGAAGATGCTATGCACCAAGCTGTTTGACTCTGATGATATTCAAATATTATATTCACAAACATCATATCAGAAGAAAGTACAGGTGGCAGGCTACACTGACTGACAAAAGGAACGTTGGAAGCTATTAAAGGCAACGTCAGTAGACACAGCGTGAACAAGGCTCGAGGTAGTTGACAAAAGCGTGAAACATTAAATGCAAAGCTGTACGGAACACGCAAAGCATTAAATGCGCTCAACGATCATCTTCTCAAACGCCTATAAATATGAAGTTCTGATGAGAAGCAAGGTTGACGATTTGCTAACAATTAACTTGCTGAAACGCTGCTCAAACTCAAAGCTCAGAAACTTCATCTTCATCAAAGCTCACTACATTGTTGTTGTAATATATTAGTGAGATTAAGCTTAAACGTTAAGAGAAATATCACTGTTGTGATTATAGCTTTTAAGAAGCATTGTAAAACTCTTATTTGATTACATTAATTTGTAAGTAACTAGAGTGATCAAGTGTTGATCAGGATACTCTAGGAAGTCTTAGCTTGTGTCTAAGCAGTTGTAATTAGAGTGATCAGGTGGTGGTCAGGATACTCTAAGAAAGTCTTAGCTTGTGTCTAAGCATTTGTTCCTGGAGTGATCAGGTTGTGATCAGGATACTCTGGAAGACTTAGTCGCGGACTAAGTGGAAAACCATTGTAATCTGTTGCGATTAGTGGATTAAATCCTCAGGTGAGGTAAATCACTCCGTGGGGGTGGACTGGAGTAGTTTAGTTAACAACGAACCAGGATAAAAATAACTGTGCAATTTATTTTTATCGTTCAAGTTTTTAAGACTACACTTATTCAAACCCCCCCCCCCTTTCTAAGTGTTTTTCTATCCTTCAAAACAATATTTAAAGTATTAAAAAACACTTAAAAATACGTCATTTTAAACCTAATAAAAATATGTCAAATAAATAATATTTTTGTGATTTTTTTTTTGGATACTCATAAAATAAATATATTAAATGAAAAGTGTGCAAAAAATGAAGTGAAAACGAATTAATTTGATTGGTTAAATGATTGAATGAATTTGTGAAGAAAATAGATGGAAAAAGTGGCAAAAAATTGGTTTTGTCTCAACCAAGGCTTGAACCCACGCCCTTATGCTTACCAACCAAAACAACAGCCAACTGAGCCACGCTTGTGGCTTGTAAGTAACGCGCGTTCAATTAAATATATTTTCATTCAAATTTCCAGATTTCTCAAACCAAAACTGGCGCCAAGTACACAACCCTAACTAGAATTTGAATTTCTCAAAAACTGAATTGTTTGGATCAAGTGAATAGCCTATCTTGCTCGATTTTTCACAAGGAACATGATGGTGCTCTTTAATTTCATTTATTTTTGCTCTAAGATCATTAATTTTCTGATGAACACGAAGAACCCTAATTCTAACAATCAATGTGAAATCGTGTATGTGCAAGATAAATGGCAATTGATTGAGGGTTATGTTATAACAAGATGTGTTCTGATCAATATTCTTATTTTGATGATAACAATGTATATGAATTTTGTATAAGACAATGTGGTACTCTAATCCTATGCATTTTCCATTTCAGGAAATATATAAGGAGTATGCACAATTCAGCGCTAAGAAGCACTGACTCAGAAGGTTCAGGATTGCAACATCAGAACACGCTCTCGCAAGACATCAGAAGATGGTCAAGCAGAATCAGAACATGGTCTATGAAGCATCAGAAGAACTTGAGATCAGAAGCAGAAGCACTGAAGTTCTTATGGTATCACGCTAAAGCACTTCAATGTCAGAAGACAAGAAGATGCTCTTCACCAAGTTGTAACTCTGATTTTGATTATTCTAACATTGTATTCACAAAATCTAAGATCAGAAGTTAGTACTAGATGACAGGCTACGAAGTCTAATCTCTGACTGACAAAAGGAACGTTAGAAGCTACAAAAGGCAAAGTCAGTAAAAGCAGAGAAAAGCATGGCTCGAGGTAGTTGACAAAACAGTGAAAACATTAAATGCAAATCTATCCAGTCACACAACGCATTAAATGCAGTTCAACGGTCATCTTCTCAAAATGCCTATAAATATGAAGTTCTGATCAGAAGCAATTACGAACAACTCTTGCAAGAATACCAAAACGCTGCTGAAATCAAAACATATGAACTTCATCTTCAAGCTCACATTATTTGTAATATCTAGTGAGTGATAAGCTTAGAACTTAAGAGAAATATCACAGTTGTGATTATAGCTTTTTAAGAAGCATTTGAATACTCTTGTAAACATTTATTTTACATTGATTTGTAAAAGGTTCCTAGAGTGATCAGTGAGATCAGTAGACTCTAGAAGACGTAGAAGTTTCTAAGTGTTGATTTCCTAGAGTGATCAAGGTGTGATCAGTATACTCTATAAGACTTAGAGTGTTTCTAAGTGGACAACCATTGTAATCAAGATTGATTAGTGGATTAAATCCTCAGTTGAGGTAAATCCCTCTAAGGGGGTGGACTGGAGTAGTTTCGTTAACAACGAACCAGGATAAAAATATTGTGTTCATTGTTTTTATCTTAAGAGTTTTTAAAGTCACACTTATTCAACCCCCCCCCCCCCCCTTTCTAAGTGTTTTTCTATCCTTCGATTGGTATCAGAGCCTGGTTCTAGGTGCAAGCACTTAACCGTGTTAGAAAAAGATTCAGGGTAAGAAAAACACTAAGTCAATATGGTTGATGTTATTACACCCACTTCTACATCTACTTCAAATGATCAACACAACAATGGAAATGGAAATGGATATTCTAGACCACCAGTATTTGATGGTGAAAACTTTGAATACTGGAAAGATAGATTGGAAAGTTACTTTCTTGGTCTAGATGGTGATTTATGGGACTTGCTTGTGGATGGTTACAAACATCTAGTGAATGCTAGTGGAGCAAAGATGTCAAGACAAGAAATGAGTGATGATCAAAAGAAACAATTCAAAAATCATCATAAGTCAAGGACTATTCTGCTGAATGCTATTTCTCATTATGAATATGAGAAGATATCAAACAGGGAAACTTCCCATGACATCTTTGAATCATTAAAGATGACTCACGAAGGAAATGCCCAAGTCAAAGAGACAATAGCTCTTGCATTAATCTAGAAGTATGAAGCCTTCAAGATGGAGGATGATGAAAACATTGAAACAATGTTCTCAAGATTTCAAACTCTAACTGCTGGATTAAGAGTGCTTGATAAGGGATATACAAAGGCTGATCACGTCAAGAAGATCATCAGAAGCTTGCCCAGAAGATGGGGCCCAATGGTGACTGCATTCAAGATTGTAAAGAATCTGAATGAAGTATCTTTGGAAGAGCTGATCAGTGCTTTGAGGAGTCATGAAATAGAGTTGGATGCTAATGAACCTCAAAAGAAAGGTAAGTCTATTGCTTTAAAATCCTTGAATAAAAAATGCACTAACGCTTTTCAGGCGGAAGAAGAAGATTCTGAAGAATCAGAATCAGAAGAAGAAGATGATGAACTGTCCATGATCTCCGGAAGGGTAAACCAACTCTGGAAGAGTAAGCAAAGGAAGTTCAAGAACTTCAAAAGTTCTAAAAAGCCTGAAAGAGGAGAATCTCCTGGAATCAGAAGATCTGACAAAAAGAAGGTCACGTGCTTTGAGTGCAAGGAGCCAAGACATTACAAGAGTGAGTGTCCAAAGCTTCAGAGGGAGAAACCCAAGAAGAAGTTCCAGAAGAAGAAAGGTCTTATGGCAACTTGGGATGATTCAGATTCATCAGAATCAGACTCTGAAGACGAGCAAGCCAACATAGCGCTGATGGCTACTGTGGATGCTGAATCAAAATCTACATCAGAATCAGACTATGATTCTTAAGAGGTATTTTCTAAACTGTCTAGAGATGAGCTAGCTTCCAATTTAGCTGAAATTCTTGAAATCAAGGCTAAGCTTAGTATCAAATACAAAAAGCTGAAAAAGCTCTTTGTATCTGAAACTAAGAAGCTTGAATTAGAAAATTCTGAACTCAAAGAAAAAGTTTTTAAACTATCCAAAGATGCTGAGTCATCTTCTGGTTCAGAAAAATCTATTCCAAGCTTGAACAATATTCTTAAAGAATATGACTTGAGTTTCAGGAAGTTCTTATCTAGAGGTATTGGTAGAAGTCAACTTGCCTCTATGATATATGCTGTAAGTGGAAACAAGAGAGTTGGCATAGGTTATGAGGGTGAAACCCCATACAAACTTGAACCTGTAGATGATATGAAAATCACATACAAGCCATTGTATGATCAGTTCAAGTATGGCCACTCCCATGATATTAGGCTCACCTCACATGCTAAAAGCTTTCACATCACACACATTAAGAAGCATGTGACACAAAATAGAAAATATCATGTTGCTCAACCTAAGGAATATCATGTTGTACCTCCTGTTGTTTATCATGCGAAACCCAAGTTCAATCAGAACTTGAGGAAAACTAACAAGAAAGGACCCGAGAAAATGTGGGCACCTAAGGAGAAGATAATTTCTGTTGCAGATATCCTTGGCAGCAAAGAAGACAAAGCAAAACATGTTATGGTACCTAGACTCTGGATGCTCACGGCACATGACGGGAAAAAGGTCTATGTTCCAAGACCTGGTGCTTAAGTCCGCTGGTGAAGTCAAGTTTGTAGGAGATCAGAAGGGCAAGATTATTGGCTCAGGAACCATAAGTATTGGTAACTCTCTTTCCATAACTAATGTACTTCTTGTAGATGGATTAGCTCATAACTTATTGTCCATAAGTCAATTAAGTGACAATGGTTTTGACATAATCTTCAATTAAAAGTCTTGCAAAGCTGTAAGTCAGAAGGATAGCTCAATCCTATTTACAGGCAAGAGAAAGAACAATTTTTACAAGATCGATCTTCAAGATCTTAAGAATCAGAAGGTAACTTGTCTTATGTCTGTTAGTGAAGAGCAATGAGTCTGGCACAGAAGATTAGGCCATGCTAGTTAGAGAAATATTTCTCAGATTAACAAACTAAATCTGGTCAGAGGACTCCCTAATCTGAAATATAAATCAGATGCTCTTTGCGAAGCATGTCCGAAAGGGAAGTTTTCCAAACCTGCATTCAAGTCTAAGAATGTTGTTTCTTCCTCTAGGTTGTTAGAACTTCTGCACATTGATCTGTTTGGCCCAGTCAAAACAGCATCTGTCAGAGGGAAGAAATATGGATTAGTCATCGTAGATGATTATAGCAGATGGACATGGGTAAAGTTCTTGAAACACAAGGATGAGTCTCATACAGTATTCTTTGACTTCTGCACTCAGATCCAATCTGAGAAAGAGTGTAAATTCATAAAGGTCAGAAGTGATCATGGTGGCGAATTTGAGAACAAATTCTTTGAGATTTATTTCAAAGAAAATGGTATTGCCCATGATTTCTCTTGCCCTAGAACTCCACAGCAAAATGGAGTTGTAGAGCGAAAGAATAAGACTCTACAATAAATGGCCAGAACCATGATCAACGAGACCAATATGGCTAAGCATTTCTGGGTAGAAGCAATAAATACTGCATGTTATATTCAGAATAGAATCTCCATAAGACCTATTCTTAATAAGACTCCTTATGAATTGTGGAAGAACAGAAAGCCCAACATTTCTTATTTTCATCTTTTTGGATGTATATGTTATATTCTGAACACTAAGGATCATCTGAGTAAGTTTGATTCTAAGGCACATAAGTGTTTCCTTCTTGGATATTCTGAACGCTTAAAAGGCTACAGAGTATACAATACTGAAACATTGATTGTTGAATAATCAATCAATATCAGATTTGATGATAAGCTTGGTCTTGAAAAGCCAAAGCAGTTTGAGAATTTTGCAGATATTGAAGTATCTAACTCAGAAGCTGAAGAATCCAGAAGCAAAGTATCAGAAGATCAAGTTGCTGCTTCATTAGAAAATCTCAGAATTTCTGAAGAGCCAACTATCAGAAGATCTTCTAGACTCACCTCTGCTCACTCAGAAGATGTTATCCTTGGGAAGAAAGAAGATCCTATCAGAACCAGATCATTCCTTAAGAACAATGCAGAATGTCAATTTGGTCTAGTATCTCTTATCGAGACAACTTATGTTGATCAAGCTCTGGAGGATGCTGACTGGATAATTGCCATGCAAGAGGAACTCAATCAGTTTACAAGGAATGACGTATGGGGTCTTGTTCCAAGACCAAAAGGATTCAACATCATTGGAACCAAGTGGGTCTTCAGAAACAAGCTAAGCGAAAAAGGAGAAGTTGTAAGAAACAAATCCAGACTGGTTTCTCAGGGCTATAGTCAGCAAGAAGGCATAGACTATACTGAAACCTTTGCACCAGTGGTAAGGTTAGAATCTATTCGCTTATTAATTTCTTTTGCCACTCAACATAACATCACTCTATATCAGATGGATGTTAAGAGTGCCTTCTTAAATGGTTATATAGATGAGGAAGTATATGTCCACCAACCTCCTGGTTTTGAAGACTCTAAGTCTCCAGAACATGTTTTCAAATTAAAGAAATCATTATATGGCCTGAAGCAAGCTCCTAGAGCTTGGTACGAAAGATTAAGTTCTTTCCTTTTGGAAAATGGTTTCACTAGAGGACAAGTGGATACTACGCTCTTTTGTAAAACCTTTAAAAAGGATATTTTAATTTGCCAAATTTATATTGATGATATTATCTTTGGAACCTCTAATGCTACACTTGGAAAGGAGTTTGCTAAGTCTATGCAAGCTGAGTTTGAAATGAGCATGATGGGAGAACTCAAGTACTTCCTTGGGATCCAGATCAATCAAACTTATGATGGAACATATGTTCATCAAACCAAGTATGTGAAAGAACTTCTGAAGAAGTTTAATCTTTTAGAAAGCAAAGAAGCAAAAACTCATATGCATCCAACGTGTGTTCTAGGTAAGGATGAGGTAAGTAAGAAGGTAGATCATAAGCTCTACAGAGGTATAATTGGATCTCTTCTAATCTTACTGCTTCTAGACCTGATATTTTATTCAGTGTTTGTCTGTGTGCAAGATTCCAATCAGATCCTAGAGAATCTCACTTAACAGCTGTTAAGAGAATTCTGAGGTATTTGAAAGGTACTACTAATGTTGGTTTAGTCTACAGAAGATCTGAAGAATAAAACTTACTAGGATTCTGTGATGCTGATTACGCTGGAGATAGAATTGAAAGGAAAAGTACTTCTGGAAGTTGTCAATTTCTTGGAAGTCACCTGATCTCCTGGTACAGCAAGAAGCAAGCTACCATTGCCCTCTCTACAACAGAAGCAGAATATGTTGCTGCTGCTGGATGTAGTACACAGATGCTCTGGATGAAGAGTCAGCTAGAAGACTATCAGATATATGAGAGTAACATTCCTATCTTCTGTGATAATACTTCTGCTATATGTTTATCTAAGAATCCAATCTTACATTTAAAAGCTAAACATATTGAGATTAAACATCATTTCATTAGGGACTATGTTCAGAAGGGTGTTCTATCTTTTAACTTTGTTGATACAGACCATCAATGGGCTGATATCTTTACAAAACCCCTTGCTGAAGATAGGTTTAAGTTCATTCTAAAGAATATCAGTATGGATTTATGCCCAGAATGAAAGGATGAGAAGTTCTGATATATGGATTAGTTTTAAAATGATAAGTTTTCTTTTATAAGAAGTTCTGATGGTTAGTCAGTTAGATATTTTGATTCTGTTATTACTAACGTTTCATATGTCTAAGTTGATTCAGAATCTCTTTTAAAGCAAAACAACTGTCACTAGCTTTTCCAGAAGATGAACACGTGTTCACTCTAAAGGGACAAGCATGCGTGTAGTTGATGAGACGCCGCCCTAGGTAATTGTGCAAATCATTTCAAATATCACGTTTTGCCCTAACGTCACTCAATATTAAATGCATTGATTTTCTGTAATCCTGTTCATTTAGAAACATATTGCATTTCATTTCAAATCCGTGCCTATATAAACTCATCTCCATAACATTTCATCTTTTTACTTTCTCTCTCTTTGTTCATGGTCTATTCTTGTTCATCTCTCTCATCTTGCATAAACCCTAGTTACTAAACTTGAATCTCAGTGTGAATTCATGGCTTCATCTTCGAATATTCAACGCAAGGTATCATCGCAACAACAAGTTCATCAAAAGCGATCTGCATTTACTCCTTTGAAGTCGTGTTCGATTCCTTTTAATGAACTGGAGGTTCTCTGCGAAACCATGGTGGATTTTGAAAGTCTTATGGCACATGATTTCAAAACTAAAACTACTATGCTGATAAAAGAATGGTCAAACTACTTTGAAAGGTTGATTGGACCAGTTTATCCTATATTGGTTAAGGATTTCTAGACTCATGCAACGGTTACTTCAACTGCTATCATCTCCTTCGTGCTAGGGCATGAAGTTGTTGTGACTGAGAAACTGATAAGGAAACTGTATGGTCTTGATGGTTTGGATGGAATCACTGGTGCTCTTCATGGAAGAACTGGTTGGGAAAAAGTTGATCGAGAGTTTTTTACTTCTGGTATCGCCTCAACTTTCACTACTGCCTTGAAGCCTTCCTATAGAATATGGGCTGAGACCATTATGGGATCTCTCTATCACAGAAAATCATCAAGCGCTGCTACCTATGTCAATCAGGATCAGAAGTACATATTATTCTGTATTGAAAAAGGTATGAGAGTTAATCTACCACACATTCTTTTTCTTCATCTGGAGACTAATATTGAAGAATCAAGAGATGAAGATCGTCAGAAGTTTCCCAACCTCAAAAGGAATACTATCCCTCTTGGAAGGATGATTTCAGATATTCTGATTGAGAGTGGGTTGATAGATGTTCTGAGAACAGTTGGCCCATCTAAGAACTTGACTGCTATCCAAGGGGTCATTCTGAATGCTCAGACTCTAAAAAGGATGCAGCTGATTGAAGAAGTGACCACTCCTTCAACAATGTTTCCAGACATTCTGACTAGAAGAACTCCTGTTGTGGGATTTTCTCATATGTTCAAAGAGGAGCTAGACAAATCTGTCAAACGCTATCTGAAGTCATGTGTTAAAGCTCAAACTTCTGTTGATCCTGCATGGATTCGAGGAAGAACTCTTCCATCTCTGGATGAGTTAAGAAAGAAGGAAAAGAAGAAGAAAGAAAAGAAACTGAAGAGAAAGGCCACAGAAGAAGGCCCTGATTCTAAGCAAGCAAAGCAGTAGAAGAAACCTAAAGAAAATCTCAAACCTAAAAGAACTGATGAACAACTTGAAAAGCTCATTCATAAAATTTATGTTTCTTCTGACCGTCCCCCTCAGAAAAAGCCTCCTCCTTCTGTCACTCCATCTTCTTCCATAACCACAAACAGAAACCAACCACTTCTTTCTACACCTGTTCAAAACCCTCAACCACAAATTTCTACCTCTCTCCATCCTCCTTCTGAAAATATCATCTCAACCACCTCTACTACAAATTCTTCATCTTCTACCACCCTTGCTTTGTTCTCAAGAGAATCAAAACCCTATAGTCTTCTTTACCCTGACTATTGTTTCACTTTCAATCCTCCTGAACCCTCTATCAATGCTTGTTATGAATTGTTGAAGTATAAGG
This sequence comes from Vicia villosa, assembly GCF_029867415.1. Classification (NCBI taxonomy): domain Eukaryota; kingdom Viridiplantae; phylum Streptophyta; class Magnoliopsida; order Fabales; family Fabaceae; genus Vicia; species Vicia villosa. The sequence goes on along the minus strand of NC_081186.1, from coordinate 132,188,246 downwards.
TCAGAACTGGATAGGAGACTCTGAAAGCTGCTCATGAGTCCAAGGTGGATCATGTTGTTCTTCGCAAGTTGTGGAAAGTCTTCAAGAAGGAGTTTCAGACTGATTTTCTGAACATCCAGAAGAGATGCTTGGCTGAAAGTACTGGATCTTCTGGCTACTTTTTGGAGTTAGATGATGGTAAGTACTATCACCCCATCAGGAATTAGAAATCTCTTGAGGAGAAGATGTTTGTTGATGAGCTTTAAGAAGTTCATCCTTTGGCTATGGTTGTGTGGAAGCCTTCTCTTCACGTTCTGACTGGAGATTTTAAGTTCTTATTCAACTAGTTAAGGGAGAATCCCTCTGCTAAGGCACCAGATATGGTATATCCAGAAGTTGAATACCCATCAGAACCTGCTGCTCCTACACCTCCAAAGAATTTGGCTGCAATTCTTCTGGCTCTTGAGAATTCTGATTCTGAAATCCCCTCTCCTGATTATACTGAAGATGCTTCTGAAGCAGAAGCTGGTGCTGAGAAATAAGCCATAGAGAATCATCCTGCTATGCAACCTCCTCTTAAGGAAAATCAAGCTGATGTTCTTATGCTCGATGCTGCTGTTGAGAATCCTACTGTTCTGGACAATAGTTTTGATGCTTCTTCTGCTGGACCTTCTGTTCTGGTGAACACCATGAAGGCTCTTCAACAGAATCAAGGTGATCTTGCTTCTCGTCTGGATAAGCATGAGGAAACTCACAATGAATTCAGATCCTTTATGAAGACGCAGACTGAAAGCACTACTGAGATTCAAAACCTTCTGGCCAAGATAGTTTCTAAACTAGGCTAGTCATAATGTGTCTTGGTCTTAGATGTCTTCTTGTTTCTTACATCTGCTTCTATCCCTTTTGTATTCTTCTGATATATTTTGTTAATCAATGAAATATTATCTTCTTCACTTTATGTTGTTTTATCATCTGAATCTTTTTAATGTTTTTTGATGTTATGACAAAAAGGGGGAGAAACATGATAATTGATTTGATTTATTATATCAGTTGCTGGGATTAAGTCTCAACATTCCTAACATTATTTGCAAGTTCTATGTCTTTGAGATTTTTTGCAGGACTGAAGATATTCTGAAAAAGCTCAACATGAGAAGCAAATACATGAGGAAATGCAATTCTATAAAGAAGCATGTTCTTGGAAAATTGAAGCAAGCTTAGTGCTGTAAAGCTTCAAGATCAGAAGCAGAAGAAGAATGTTCTGACAGTCATTCGTAGAATGCTCTGATGTTCTCGGTTGAGAATATGCTCTGATACATTGTCTTCATCTTATATGCTCTGATAAATGCTATTCATTAAAGAATGCTCTGATACATGATAGTTATCAAGAATGCTCTGATACATTCACATTATGACTCTGATACATTCATGTTCTGATATTTTGTCTAGTATGTTCTGAAACATTTCAGGATGTAAAGATGCTTTGATGATGCTCAGATACATTCAAGAATGTTCTGTTTCAATCAAACATGCTATGACAACTAAGAAATTCAAAGCTCTGAAGCTGTCCTATGGAAGCAAGAAGCAGAAGCTCTGAATATTCTGAAGTTCTAGGCGAAGTGAAAGTCTCTACTGAAATGAAAAATACTCAAGGAAGTCTTTTATTTATAAATTCTTCTAGTATTTATTTCAGGGGGAGATTGTTAATCTCTGGGGAGAAATATTCACACACTCTGATTATATGTTTATGTTTTATCTGTGTAATTGTCTTTTGTCATCTGATATTTTGATTGCAAATTCATATCAATTATATATGTTTTTGTCATCACCAAAAAGGGGGAGATTGTTAGAACAAGATTTGTTCTGATAAATATTCTTGTTTTGATGATAACAATGTATATGAATTTTGTATAAGACAATGTGGTACTCTAATCCTATGCATTTTCCATTTCAGGAAATATATAAGGAGTATGCACAATTCAGCGCTAAGAAGCACTGACTCAGAAGGTTCAGGATTGCAACATCAGAACATGCTCTCGCAAGACATCAGAAGATGGTCAAGCAGAATCAAAACATGGTCTATGAAGCATCAGAAGAACTAGAGATCAGAAGTAGAAGCACTGAAGTTCTTATGGTATCACGCTAAAGCACTTCAATGTCAGAAGACAAGAAGATGCTCTGCACCAAGTTGTAACTCTGATTCTGATTATTCAAACATTGTATTCACAAAATCTGAGCTCAAAAGTTAGTACTAGATGACAGGCTACAAAGTCTAATCTCTGACTGACAAAAGGAACGTTAGAAGCTACAAAAGGCAAAGTCGATAAAAGCATAGAAAAGCATGGCTCGAGGTAGTTGACAAAACAGTGAAAACATTAAATGCAAATCTATCCAGTCACGCAACGCATTAAATGCAGTTCAATGGTCATCTTCTCAAAATGCCTATAAATATGAAGTTCTGATCAAAAGCAATTACGAACAACTCTTGCAAGAATACCAAAACGTTGCTGAAATCAAAACATATGAACTTCATCTTCAAGCTCACATTCTCTGTAATATCTAGTGAGTGATAAGCTTAGAACTTAAGAGAAATATCACAGTTGTGATTATAGCTTTTTAAGAAGCATTTGAATACTCTTGTAAACATTTATTTTACATTGATTTGTAAAAGGTTCCTAGAGTGATCAGTGAGATCAGTAGACTCTAGAAGACTTAGAAGTTTCTAAGTGTTGATTTCCTAGAGTGATCAAGGTGTGATCAGTATACTCTAGATGACTTAGAGTGTTTCTAAGTGTACAACCATTGTAATCAAGATTTATTAGTGGATTAAATCCTCAGTTGAGGTAAATCACTCTAAGGGGGTGGACTGGAGTAGTTTCGTTAACAACGAACCAGGATAAAAATAATTGTGTTCATTGTTTTTATCTTAAGAGTTTTTAAAGTCACACTTATTCAAACCCCCCCTTTCTAATTGTTTTTCTATCCTTCAGGTTAATGATCTATATGTGTGCAGAAACATGATGGCAAACCAATTTTTCATTTATGATGCATGAATCATAGAGTTTGAGGTTCACGAAACTTACCTCTGAAATGGAGATCGAATTTTGCCAAGGAGTGTTTCCAGAAGTTGTTTATGGATCTGGATAGCTTCAATGGACCTTATGGAAGGTGTCTGAACACTTGAATTGGATTGAGAACCTCTGGATCAAGTTACAACACTCAATCTGCAGCAGCTCCAAGTGATTATCGATTTTGGATTTAGAGTTGTTACAGGTCGTGTTTGATGCTTAGGATAGCTCATATATGATATATGGATGGTGTTTGAAGTGATAATTTGGTCAGATATGAGCTGGTATGAGAATTGGCATGTTAAGGTTCACTTTATGTTCATATGGAGGGTGGATAGTGATTCTGAGATTTGGGTGTTTTTATGAGGTTTCAATGGATCAAACAACTTCCATATGGTGTTTAGGAAGTGTTAGAAGCATCACTTTGCTCAGAAATTGCAATAGATGGAAGTTGCAAATTCAACCTCTTTGAAAAAGATGAAACTTGCAATTCAAGAAAGAGTGAGAAAACATTTTCTTTGGAATGTTTTGGTGTGATTTTGAATGAGGTTTGGACCTCGATTTATAGGCCAAAGGATCTGAAGTTCAAGCCTTGCAAGTTGAGATTACAATGATGATTTGGCTTAAGAGATAAAGGAGAATATTTACATTAAATGCATTAGGTTAAAAATCTCAAGTGCTTCTTATCTTCTTCCAATCTGATCTTTTGAGATAAGAATCTTGCATTTATCACTTGTTTATGTCATTGCTTGCATCATTTGCCAAAAAGTGTTCATACTTTGTGAAAAATGGTTTGAAATTTTAAGCTTAAGGACCTCTAATGACAAATTCCAAAACCCTAGCTCCACTCAATATTTTTTCATGCTCTTGGACATTTTGGAAAGCCCTTGGTATGTACTTCAATTCATTAGTTAAGATTTTCCTCAAGATCCTTAGGGAAATGGGTGAAAAAGACCCATAAAGTTTGAAGAAAACTATGTCTTTTTGTGAATTTTTCAAAAGGTACCAACTTTGAAGCTCCATATCTCTTAAATGGTTTTTGCCAAAAACTTATATCTGACAAAGTTGTTCATTGGATCAAAATCTACAACTTTGATGTTGTAAGTTTTTTTCAGTTTGTACATGAAATTTTGAGATATTCCCTTCCCAAGTTTGGAAAAAAGCCCTTGAAAACACTTAGAAAATTTTCTAAGTATGAAAAGTCAAACTTTGACTTTTTGATTCTTGATTGATTTTCTTGTTTTTCTTGATCAAATGACTTCAAATATCATATATTGATGATTCAAATCTTCAAAAGTCCATGGTTGACCATAAATTCAAAAAGTCAAAGGTGTTCTTGTACAGTTGACTTTTTTCAAGTGAACCGTGTTTTTGGAGATTTCAGATGAATCAAGCTATCCTCATCAAATGAATTATATGGATGGATATTATTGAGGTATTAGAGGACCTTGAGTCATGATTTGAGTTGTGGCACCATGTCCTGATTAAAAGTCAACTTTCTAGGTGAATTAGGTTAAAAACCCTAATTGTGGGTCAGATGAAATTGATGACTGTGGCTCTTGAATTGAAGTACAATTTCCATTGGATATTAACATAGGGATTATTTGAAGATGATTAGGCCATTTGAAAAATGTGCTGGAGTTTTTTAGGGTTTCCCAAATGTGGGTCCTGATTTTAGTCCTTGATAGGTTCAAAACCTTAGTCTAATGACCTGAAATTTCACTGTTGATCAATCCTTGTGTGGGAGATGTCTTGAGCCAATAGATTAGTTCAAGATGGTGCATTTGGAGTCTTGAGGTCATTTCCCAAGCCATTAGGTCAAATCCTGAGCAAAAGTCAGGGATATGCTGTCTTCAGTCAAAATCCTAATTTGGTTGATTCAAAGCTTTTGAGCTTGTTGAAATGAATCTTTGAGGACCAAATGTCGATTGTTGATGAAGATGGTTCATTTGATATGAAGGGAGAACAAAACCCTAATTGATTGCAACTTGTACTGATGAGTGTTTCTTGATTAAACTCTGTTGAGCACAAGTAGCAAACACAAGTTATGCAATTTATTAGTGATGCAAATGATGCACATGAAGATGATATGAGGTGGTATCTTAGGTCAAAAATTGGGGTATGACACCCGCATCACACACATAGAAAATAATTGGTTGTTATAACATCTCCATTATATAAGGGCATGCACGTCAATTTCAGATACACAATTTCAAACTTAAATTTCATTCACTCTTCTCCTTCAAATACTGACTTGAGCATTGGAGTGCTAAGCTTGCAGGGTATCTCCTTCTTCATTACATTTAACGTTCAAGTTCGTTGTTGCTCATCACAACCACCGTTCTCCAACCAATTCTTGTTCCATAACAAAAAAAATGATGTCGTATGTGGGAATCAACTTTTGATTTCTGTGTTTTCCAAGCTCGCACATTCTGAAGCATCCTTAAGTTATCAAATCATAGTTCTCGATATCAAATGCCAAATCCATTGCTCTCGATCTACTCAAACAACTTATCAACCTTGACTTTTAGATTTTCCAAGTTCCTGACTTCCAAACCTTCCAATGATAGTTGGATCTAATTTTGCTGCCTTATGCAAAGTTGCCGCTACTACTGCTGATGCGAGGACTTGGTCACCTCCTCCAGATAGGGGTAGAAAACGGGCATGCCTGCCCCGTTTAGGCCCACCCCGCGAAAGCCCGCAAAAAAAGGGGCGGGGCAGGGCGGTCAAAGTAGTAGATGCAGGCTCATTTACTAGGCCCGCCCCGTTTAATGGCGGACATACATGCATGCCCACTACTCTCTTTAAAAAACGTTTTTTCCACTCATGTTATAAATTAAAAATATAGATCATTAATAAAAAAAATGTAGTTAGAAATAAAAACACACTTGTAATATCCTACATTCAAATCCAATAATTAAATTCAACATACCTAAGTAGTTCAACAAGCATTACGGTAAAAAAAAACATAAGTAGTTAAACATGCATTACATCAAAACAAACATAAGTAGTTCAGCATAAGTTCAAGTTCAACATAAGTTCACTAATTAATCTTCATCTACATCATGATCACATGATGCTCCAGTTGTAATACTTTTCGTAAGGCTTCAATCATCATTATCTTCATCATCACCCCCTACAGCTATAAAACAATTTAAGTGTAAGCAATTAATATAACAAAATATCAGAAAAAAACCATAAAGTATTGAGAGAAACTTTGATATTTGATTATTTACCAAAACTATTAAAACTGTGAAGCCAATTGCGAGTACAAATCAATGATTCTACATTCTTCGACAACAAGCGAGTTCTATAATTGTTTAGAATGATTGAACCAATACTCAAAGCATATTCAGATGCAACGGTAGTAATAGGGATGCCTAATAAATCACGAGCCGTTAAAGATAACTCTTTAAATCTATTCTAATTCTCCTTCCACCATTGAAGAACATTCAAGTCATCAAAATTTTGATAACTTAAATCCACACTTGCCTCCTCCAAATAAATATCAAGTTGAGACTTTCCGGTCTCTGTTGCAATTTGTTGTTTGTGTACTTTCAAATCCTATTATAATATATTATGTGGTTAGTTAACATTTTATATATTTGACAATATGTAACTATTTAAAACAATCAAATTTAGATAGCATTTTAACAACATGTAGTATAATACAGCAGCCTATAACAGCTGCAGAATTTGCAACATCTAACAGCTGCAGAATTAGAACACAATACAGCAGCCTATAACAGCTGCAGAATTTGCAACATATAACAGCAGCAGAATTTGCAACATATAACACCTGCAGAATTAGAGCATAATACAGCAGCCTATAACAGCTGCAGAATTTGCAACATATAACAGCTGCAGACTTAGACCATAATACAACAGCTTATAACAGCTGCAGAATATGAACATATAACAGCATTTTAGCATATAACAGCAACATATAACAGCATTTTAACATTTAACAGCAACATACCAAGTTAAAAATTAGAGCAACTTCTTCATATGACGATTCAAAGACGTGGTGCCATAATTCCTATCGCCACCCTTCAAAGTCTTTGAACAACCGTTGCACTTAGCCAATGAGTTCCCATCTTTATCCACCCCAACTTTAGTAAACACTTTCCAACAATCGGCACTTGAAGTTTAGACTTAGGTAAAACATCATATTCTATTTTTCTTATTTCACTATCACCAATAGTTTCATTTTCCAAATCAACCACATTCACATTCACTTCATCTACAATTTCCTTACCAATAGTTTGTGAATCCATTTCAAGTTATCACCTACATATCTAAATAAAAACAACTTTAAATATATTCAATTATTGTTCAAATAAAAAAAACTTTAAATATAAACAAAATATAGTTAATTATATCATTGGAGAAACCTATATATAAGGTTTGTTATTAATAAGGATCCATTCTGCAGTATCTATTGATAAATGATAACATATAAATATTATAATCTTTAGAGTGATAACATACCATAAGTACAATTTCATACGGTTTCATAAACAACCATAAGTGATAAACAACCATAAGTGATAACATACAAAATACAATTTCATACGGTTGTTAAATAACGACAATCATAAACACATAATTAAATAAATGCTTTCAAAATGTACAAACATCTAATAATTAGAATAAGCTTAAGCCTAAAGCAAGACTTATTTCATTATATTACAAAATGAAACATATATATGACTACATATTTATTTACATTATGCCCTAACGGTAATCTGAGGCTTTCTTAAATCAACAATGTGTTTTCATTTCAATAGCTTGAACTCAAATTAAAAACTCAGGTTTTCAAAACTCAAATCAAAAACTAAGATTTTAAAAACTCAAATAAAAAATAGCTAGAACAACAACAATATCAGGTTTTGAAAACTCAGAAACTCAAATAAAAAAATCAATTTTCGAAACTTACTACAGAGAAAAAGTGAAAGAGGTTTTAAAACTCAAATTAAAAACTCAGATTATATATTAGCTAGAATAACAACAACAGTGAAAGCAACCATAAATTCTTCCATTAAAAGAGACATGTTTTGAAACTTACCGGAAGCACTACAGATAAGTAAGAAGAAGTGAGAATCATCGGACAAATGAATATTCCCGGAAGTCGTCGCGAATGTGTGAGAGGAAGTGAAAAGATGGTGTTTTATTTTGGATGGCAGAGAGAAAGAGGAGTGATGTACTTTGTCTTTAAGTTTAACCTAATTTAATTTGATAATGGGCTTTTTTTGTTATGGTCCATAACATAATTTAAGATATCAATAAAATTAATTGTATTTGTTCTTAAATTTATACCCGCGGGCTGCCCGTGACCGCACCATGTTCGCCCCATTTTTTTATGGTGTGGGGAGGGGCGGGGCGGGCATACTTAACTACGCGGGTTCAAAATTCAAGCTCGGCCCGCAAAAAATGACGGGTAAAACGGGTTTTTCCCACAGGGCGGGCCCGTTTTGCCACCCTACCTCCAGACACTAATGATCAAGCCATTGAAAACACTTTATTGCATCCAAACTTACTCCAACCTCCTCAGCTCGTGGATTCAAAAATATGAAGCCTTCAAGATGGAGGATGATGAAACTGTTGAGAACGTGTCCTCAAGGTTTCAAACTCTTGTTTTGGAACTTAAGGTTCTCAACAAAGGGAACTCCACATCAGATCATGTGAAGAAGATTATCATAAGTCTTCCAAATAAATGGAGACCTATGGTAACTTCTCTGAAGTTAACAGAGGATCTGAACAACACTACTCTTGAAGAACTTGTTAGTTCTTTGAGAAGTCGTGATATAGAGCTTGAAGAAGATGAGCCTCAAAGAAAAGGTAAATTTGTAGCTCTCAAATCTATGAAAAAGTATGGAAATACTAAGGCTCTTCAAGCTTAATAAGAAAAAGAATAATTTTAGGAAGATTTAGAAGAAAAAGAAAAAGAAGAAGAAGAAGAAGAAGACGAGTTATCTCTTCTCTCCATAAGGGTCAACCAACTCTAGAAGAGAAAGCAAAACATCAGAGGTTCTAGAAGAACAGGTGGTCGCTTCAAATTACCTCTGGACAAAAGAAGTTTGGTAGCAGCAAAGACATCACGTATTACGAGTGAAAGAGCCTAGCCACTACAAAAAAGAATGTCCCAAACTCAGAAAGGATAAGCCCAAGAAGAAAGTCTTTAGAGGGAAGAAGAAAGGGTTGATAGCTACATGGGATGATTTTGATTCTTCAAAAGATGACTCTGAAGATGAGAAAATTAATATGGCATTGATGGCAAGCATTGAGGCGTCTGATGAGAAGATTGCATCAGAATCAAATTCAAAATCAAATTCTACAGAGGTATATAGTGATGTAACTCGTTCTGAACTAGAATCATGCATGTCTGAATTTCTTGAAAAATATCATAAGCAACATAACAAATACAAGGGTTTGAAAAAAACTCCATGTATCTGAATCTGAAGCACACTATAAGCTTAAGAAAGATTTCTCAAGTTTAAATAAAGAGAAATTTATTTTGAAAAATGAGAATTCTACCCTAAAAAGCAAGAGCTCAAAGCTTGAAGAAGAATTCTCTTCCGAAGCTTCTGTGAACACTGATAGTGTCATAAAGCAGTATGACAAATCTTTTCATAAATTCCTTGCTAGAGGCATAGGTAGAAGCATTATGGCTTCTATGATCTATGGCATTTGCATAAACGATACAAGAGGAATTGGTTATGATTTTGATGAAGAATCCTCTTCAGAAACAGATGATAAACCAAAGACTTTGTATTCTCATTTGTCCCTAAGGAATCACAAAATAATTTGGTGCATAAAGATAAATTTGTTTTAAAACCTAAGGCAAAACCAAAAGACCATTTCAATTATTCATATAGATATGTTTATCATTCATCTAAACCCAAGTTTGTTAAAAACTCGGGGAGTACTAACAAGAAAGGACCCAAAGTATTTTGGGCACCTAAGGATAAGATAATATATGTTACAAATATCCTTAGAAACATAATTAAGATACCAGTCATGATACCTGGACTCTGTCTTCTCACGACACATGACAGGAAGAAGGCATGTGTTCCAAAAGTTTGGAACTTAAGCCTCAAGGCTTTGTAGGTTTCGGAGGTGATCAAAAAGGGGAGATTATTGGCTCTAGAACAGTTGGTAACGGTTCTCTCCCTTCTATTAATAATGTTTTACTTGTTGATGGATTACAACATAATTTATTGTCCATAAGTCAATTAAGTGACAATGATTATGATATAATATTTAATCAAAAGTCATGTAAAGCTGTAAGTCAGAAAGATCGCTCCATTTTATTTAATGGTGTGAGATATTGAATCGAACTCTAGTATGGTCAATGGGTAGCTTCTTGGTTCGACAGTTCGACAGGGTTAAGCATGAAGTTGAAGGTTGTTCACATGCTGGTGTCGAAGTGTGCATGCTGTAGTCGAAGATGGATCTAGCATGCAGGTGTCGAAGATGCTAGGATTGTTAGCATGTTAAATTAGATTTTAGTGTTTAAACCCTAATTTGTTAAGTTAGCATGTTTATTAAGTTAGCTTGAGTAATGGGCCTTGTGGAAAAAGCCCATTAGTTAGTATGTTAGGTTTTTATTATAAATAACATACTAGTCTCTCATCATTGCACGTTGCAAATCCTAATTTAGGGTGAGAGAGGTTATTTGTTATTCTTGTAAACTTGTAATCTTGTTTTCTAAGAGAAAGTAAAAGAATAGCAATTATAACCAATTCTTGTGTTCTTCTTCTTCCTTGTTCTTTATTCTTTCCTTGTTTTATACTTTGTTCTTGGCATTGAATTCACAAAAAATTAGTGCGGTGAGCGTGGAGAAGATGCCTTCAACAAAGTATGAGATTGAAAAATTCACCGGAGTGAACGATTTCGGTCTGTGGCGCTTGAAGATGAAAGGCCTACTGGTTCAACAGGGTTGCTTGGAAGCGTTGAAGGGAGAGGCAGCCATGAATGCTGAATTAACGACAGCAGAGAAGACGACTATGATCGAGAAAGCACACAGCGCAATTTTGTTGAGCCTTGGTGATAAGGTTCTCAGACAGGTATCAAAGGAAATGACGACATTAGGGTTATGGGTGAAACTTGAAAGTTTGTATATGACTAAATCACTGGTAAATCGACTCTACCTGGAGCAAGCTTTGTATTCATTTAAGATGATTGAAGACAAAATGTTAGCTGAGCAGTTGGATATGTTTAACAAGCTAATTCTTGATCTTGAAAATATTGATGTGAAGATTGATGATGAAGATCAAGCGCTGTTACTATTGTGTGCTTTTCCTCGACCACATGCTCACTTCAAAGAAACTCTCCTGTATGGAAGGGAGTCCCTGACCTTTGAAAAAGTTCGATCAGCCTTGTATTCGAAGGACTTGAACAAACGAAAGGAGCATAAACCTTCGACTGTTGGTGAAGGTATGGCCGTTAAGGGAAAATTCTTGCGAAAGGAAGGTAAGTTCGACAAGAAGAAAGGCAAAAGTTAGCAGAGGTCTTATAGTGGCGAAGCATCTGGTATTCGATGCTATCATTGTAAGAATGAGGGTCACACAAGAAAGGTGTGTCCTGAACGCCTGAAAGATCATGGAGGAAAGGATAATGGAAATGTAGCCATTGTTCAAGATGATTTTGAATCATCTGATGTTCTTGTGGTTTCGAGCAGTGAATCTAGGAAGGAGTGGATTATGGATTCAGGTTGCACTTGGCACATGACTCCAAACAAAGACTTATTCGAGGAATTATGTGATCAAGATGGTGGATCAGTACTGCTGGGAAACAACAAAGCTGGCAAGATTGTAGGTGTTGGATCTGTGAGATTCAAGCTCCATGATGAGTCAATAAGGTTGTTGACTGAAGTCAGGTATGTTCCTGATTTGAAGAGAAATTTGCTTTCTCTTGGTGAATTCGACAAGAAAGGGTATGTTTTCCAAGGAGAGAAAAGTATCCTAAGAGTAATGAAGGGATCGAAGGAAGTCTTGAGAGGTGTGGAGAAGTCCAAGTGCTTAAGGTTTCGACTGAGGACAATGTTGTTGATATGATCATCAAGACATTTTCGAGTTGCAAGTTTTTCCACTGTATGCAGTTGATAAAGCTACATGAAGAAAGATAGTTTGTTCCCTTGGTGTTGTAGAGTTAGGTCCAAGGTGGAGATTTGTGAGATATTGGATCGAACTCTAGTATGATCAATGGGTAGCTTCTTAGTTTGACAGTTCGACAGGGTTAAGTATGAAGTCGAAGGTTGTTCACATGCTGGTGTCGAAGTGTGCATGTTGTAGTCGAAGATGGATCTAGCATGCAGGTGTCAGAGATGATAGGGTTGTTACCATGTTAAATTAGGTTTTAGTGTTTAAACCCTAATTTGTTAATTTAGCTTGTTTATTAAGTTAGCTTGAGTAATGGGCCTTGTGGAAAAAGCCCATTAGTTAGTATGTTAGGTTTTTATTATAAATAGCCTACTAGTCTCTCATCATTGCACGCTGCAAATCCTAATTTAGGGTGAGAGAGGTTATTTGTTATTCTTGTAAACTTGTAATCTTGTTTTCTAATAGAAAGTAAAAGAATAGCAATTATAACCAATTCTTGTGTTCTTCTTCTTCTTTGTTCTTTATTCTTTCCTTGTTTTATACTTTGTTCTTGGCATTGAATTCACAACAAATGGAAAGAGGGAGAACAATATTTATAAGATCAGACTTTTTGATTTAAAAGAACATAATGTTAAATGCCTTATGTATGTTAACAAAGAGCAATGGATCTGGCATAGACGACTGGGTCAGGTTAGCATGAGAAGAATTTCTCAGTTAAAAAAGCTTGACTTAGTCAGAGGCCTTCTAAATTTGAAGTTCTCTTCAAATTTTCTTTGTGAAGCATGTCAGAAAGGTAAATATTCAAAGAATTCTTTCAAAGTAAAGAATGTTGTTTCTGCCTCCAGACTTTTGGAACTCTTGCACATTGATCTTTTTGGACCAGTGAAAACTGCTTTTGTCAATGGCATGAACTATGGATTAGTCATCGTTGATGAATTCAGCAGATGAACATGGGTTAATTTACTAAAACACAAGGATGAGTCACATTATGTGTTCTCTACCTTCTGCTTACAAGTGCAAAACGAGATGGATTCTAAAATTGTGAAAGACAGAAGTGATCATGGTGGAGAGTTTGAAAACAAGTTGTTTGAAAAACTCTTCGATGAGAATGACATTTCCTGAAATTTTGGAACTTACAATATAGATGTCAAGAATGATGTCTCAACACCAACACAATGTCAAGACAGGTGTTATGACATTATCTGATGACAAAAAACACTTGCTAAAATAGGATATTATGCAGAAGGTAAATTGCAGAAAAATAAACAACATAATCAATTGTTAACCCAGTTCGGTGCAACTCACCTACTCTGGGGGCTACCAAATGTAACTCCCGGAAATTCGATTATTCGCTTAATCTAGACGTTTAGAGTGTTTAGTGAAGTTTTCGTATTTTGAGACGATTTAGTCAGTATTAGTTCGGAATAGCGGATTGATATTTAATCAAGAGTTTTGATATTTTCGGTATAAGAAATACTATTGGAATAATATTTGAAGTTTTAGGAATTTTCTGAGTAATTAAGATTACACCGGAAATATGATATATTGGTAGAATTTGGATTGTCGGTGTTATTTTAAGAAGTGTATTGGAATTTATTATATTAAAAGTCGGATTTTAGTCGGAAGGTCGAAGAATAATATTAAAAATAATATTATTTACAAGTCGGAATTTATTATATTGTTGGAATATTAATAAAAGTGATATTTTGACTTAATTGGAGCTATTTACCTTATTGGGCCTAAATTGTGCTAAAGGCTAAACCCAATTGGATTTTATATTAGGGTTTTAGAGAATGGAAAAGGGGAGAGTGGTCATAATGAAGAGAACAAGAATAGAGGAGAAAGAGACAAGACTATAGAGAATAAGAAGAAGCTTGAAGATTCTTCATCCATGGTGTCAATTGAAGATGCAATTAGAGACCCATTGAGTTGCTTCCATTGATAAGGTAAGGGTGAGATTCTCTTCCTATAATGGGGCTTATGAACAATTGTATGTAGGAATTGGGGTATAGATTTATTGCATTATCTTGTGTTTGTGTTGATTGTTGTTCATATAAAATTAGAATTGAGAAATAATATGGTTGCTACTGAGCATTAGAATTGGAAATTAAATTTGGAAAGACATGCCGGCATAGCCCATTGACGGCGGCATGCGTAGCTGACGGTGGACATGTGCCTTTAGTGTGTATGCTATCACTTTTAGTGTGTGTGGTATTACTTTTACTGTGTATACTATCACGTTTCATACATTTACTGTGTATGCAATTCCTTGCTGTTTCATAGTTATATATATGGTTTTTATAAGAATTATTTTATGAAAATACACATAGAATATATAAAAATGGTATACTACAATGTTACAATATATATATATATATATATATATATATATATATATATATATATATATATATATATATATATATATATATATATATATATGGTATATTATAATGAATTGTAAAACAGTAGTAATTATAGAGCATGTAACTCAAAACAGTTCCGTTTGACCGAAATAGTCGAATTAAACGGTATGACTAGTTGTCCGAATTTTGATGAAAATTTACGTGGTAGTTAAGTTTAATTAGTAGATTAACGTGGTTGTGTTATTTTGTTGAAATTGTGATATTTTACGAATCGACCGAAATTAGATTTTAATTTAAATATTCTTTATAAATAAATATTGGTTCTGTGATAGAAATTGACACACATTGTAGGAATAGAATATAATGAAATTGGAATTAATATTATTTGTAATAATTTTAAGAGTTTTGGAATTAGAGATAAATAATTAGATTAATAAGCCAATTTAAATTATTTTAATTTGAATAGAGTTGGTAGAGTTGCTAATAGAGTTGTCAATAGAGTTATTAAAGTTGTCAATAGAGTTGATAATAAAGTTGTTAGAGTTGTTTTGAATTACTAAGAGTCATATTTTTGTTTGTTTTGAGTAATTCTGACATGTTTAGAGTTGTCAGTGTATAATGTCGATGTTTACTTTTTCATTGGAACTTTAACAATTCATATCTTTTAAACCGTAACTCCGTTCGAGTCCCCGTTCGAAGCGTTAGAAAGCTAGCGCGATATTCTTTTCAATAAAAATGGTCTTGAGCAATAGAATGCTAGAAATTGGAAATGGAGTAGAAATAGAAGTGAATTAAATTAATATAGTGTGATTATTAATTGGTTGATTAAATTAGTAGTTGAATTAATTTCAATGTGTTTAATTGATTGGAATATAATTTGGAATTAGATCAACTATTCGGTTTGTCGGTAAATTACGATATTTTGAGAATTTATCCGTAATTGTGTTTTGGCTTGAATATGTATGTTGAGAAGTATATATTGATATGCCAATGATATTGTTTTGATATTGATTCTCTGTGGGTAGTTAGATATCATTAATTTTAATGATTAATTGCTTGATTTTAAAATTGTATGTTCATATATAATTGGCAAAATGAGAATTAACATGAGTCACATTGGGTACCACATGCATAGAGTCACATGTCTTGCATTGAGTCACATTGAGGTTATGTGGTGTTTGAATATATGCATTTATGTGATTGTTATGTGTACATGAGATGTGATAATTGAAATTGGTGATGTTTTGATACATAATTGGTTAAATGTGTGAATATGTGATAATGATGGATTGTGTATATATTTGGGATAATAGTATTGAATATTTTGAGTACTACACTATTGAATTTTGTGCATACTTGAATATGTGAAATTTATTAGATGATACTATTTACATGATTATGACTTGTTGTATGATGAAAAGTATGTGAGACTAATGAACTGTAGAAGTATGATGTGTATAGTAGCTATTGATACTTGTGATGTGATGATTTTATATGTCTGAATCCTAGTATGTAATTTATCATACACCCACTTATATGATTTGATATCTCACCCTTCTCTCTTGTTTCGCCGTTGCCTTTATATTGGCAACGTGCAGGTATTCAAGTATGAAGATTTAGTTGTCGTTACTCGAGTCGATTGTTGCTCTGATATGTAGCACTCTGGGGGGAACGATTTGTATTATTTATGATGTTGCTATTTAATTGTTTCATTTTGGTTGAACAAAATGATAAGTTAACTGGAGATATTTTATTGAATACATTCTTAAGTGATTCCGCTGTGTTTTAATAAAATTTATGTTTCAAAGGTGCTATGTATCCGCTTTATGCGACGAGGTGATTTGTTTTTTTTTATTATGTGACGCCTCATTTGTTTATTGAGAAATTTTGAAAACTCTGATTTTTATATATAATTGTCGGGTAGAAATGGGGTGTTACATTAGTGGTATCAGAGCAGGTCGGTCTGTCCGGCCAAGTTGTCGAGTCTGTTGAGTTTGTACGACAGTTGAATGCTGTCAGTGTTTTATCTTGTAGTACGCGACATGTGTGTGGAACACTGTTGGTGCTTATTTGTTTTGTTGCAGGAAGTAGTTTGACGATAAGTGGGGGAGAAACCTTGCTTCTCTAAGGGGTTTCTATTGTAAGAGATTGTCTGGTATGCTGTCGACAAGCGCTAGTGCAAGCGTTGTTGAGAGTTTTGGAGGTTATCTGGATTCGAAGATGACGTGAAGTTAAGAATAATTTTGAGAGACGGAATTTAGAGAGTTGCGATGTTTAGCACGGTTGAAGACTGTGAAGTTGCCGGTGCAAGTAACCTTTGCGTAAGGCGCTGATGTTTGAAAAGTGATAGAGTAATGAGGTTGCAGTGGACTTTATGTTGGACACGCATAAGTGACTGTCGGATGTGGTCGATGCTTGGAGTTGTGAATCGCGAGTTCGAGTTGGAAACTCGAGGACGCGCGTAGCTTGTAAAAATAATTGATGTCTCCGTGATATCAAGACTGGAATTTCGATGAAAGAATGCATCTCTCAAGTTATAAAGAGTTATGCTAGAGGCTGTTTGGGATGTGTTTGAGTCGAAGAAAAGTGAGTTTCGGAGTAGGATCTCTGTAAGCAAGTCGCAGAAAATTCAGAATTATTGTGAAACTTTAAAAAGTCATAACTTGAATTCTGGATATCCAATTTGAGCTCCGTTTGAAGCGTCGGAAAGATAATGAGATGAATTGTGAAGTACGAGTATAGAAGTAATTTTGGCGATGGAAAGACGTTGACGATTGTGTGATGCTAAGTGACTATGAAGTGGACTTTGTAATATGTTGGACGGCGGTGTCTCATCGACGAGATATAATGAGTAGGAAGTTGTGGGAATTGTAATGACCCAGAGTGAATTATTGGATTATGAAGTGTTAATGGATTCGAGTGAGAATTCGGAAATGACGCTATTACGAAGTAACGACAGTTTATACTTCCCTATGGTTGTCGAATACTAATTGACAAATTGGGGAACTGATCACCCTCAATCCATTGTTAATGGTAGGCGAAAATCGTGTTGGATGTTATAGCTTTGTCTTGCTATCTTAATAGTGGGGAATGGGTATTGATGTTATGTCGCGAAGGTAGTCGCTCACCAGTTTGTGTAACTTGATGAGAGGAGTGGTTGAGTAAGAGTTTGACGAAATGGATAATTCAAAGTAGTAAGTTTTGTGCAAGCGAATGTCGCAAGGGGAAAGATTTGGAAGTAACAGTGAAACAACGATGTGAAAATGAGTATTAAGGAAAGTTTGCGTTGGATTGAAAATTTGTGAACCATACAGTTGACGGAGTTTTAACAAGGCAATGACTTAAAGAAGAATTATCAGAGTTGCGCAGCGGAAGCATTGCGTTGCGCTGTAGTTATACGACTTGTAAGAAGTGAAGGACGATATGTCAGAAGACTGTGAGGTGGAGTTATCTTGATGTTTGGATTGATAGACTGTTGGAATAAGTGCAATGAGCCAGGATGCTGCATTGGGTCGTAGATTATTGTGAATCTGGTAAGAATAGTAATGTGTTTGTGTTCTTGTGGATTCGTTGTTGTGCCGAAGAAGTAGTGATTGAAGTGTTACCAAACGCGATTTGGATATTCGAGAATTGGATACGAGACTTGGTTGCAATGGTGTTGTCAAGTAGATTTTCGAGGACGTAAATATTCTAAGTGGGGGAGAGTTGTAACGCCCGGAAATTCGATTATTCGCTTAATCTAGACGTTTAGAGTGTTTAGTGAAGTTTTCGTATTTTGAGGCGATTTAGTCAGTATTAGTTCGGGATAGCGGATTGATATTTAATCAAGAGTTTTGATATTTTCGATATAAGAAATACTATTGGAATAATATTTGAAGTTTTAGGAATTTTCTGAGTAATTAAGATTACACCGGAAATATGATATATTGGTAGAATTTGGATTGTCGGTGTTATTTTAAGAAGCGTATTGGAATTTATTATGTTAAAAGTCGGATTTTAGTCGGAAGGTCGAAGAATAATATTAAAAATAATATTATTTACAAGTCGGAATTTATTATATTGTTGGAATATTAATAAAAGTGATATTTTGACTTAATTGGAGCTATTTACCTTATTGGGCCTAAATTGTGCTAAAGGCTAAACCCAATTGGATTTTATATTAGGGTTTTAGAGAATGGGAAAGATGAGAGTGGTCATAATGAAGAGAACAAGAATAGAGGAGAAAGAGGCAAGACTATAGAGAATAAGAAGAAGCTTGAAGATTCTTCATCCATGGTGTCAATTGAAGATGCAATTAGAGACCCATTGAGTTGCTTCCATTGATAAGGTAAGGGTGAGATTCTCTTCCTATAATGGGGCTTATGAACAATTGTATGTAGGAATTGGGGTATAGATTTATTGCATTATCTTGTGTTTGTGTTGATTGTTGTTGTTCATATAAAATTAGAATTGAGAAATAATATGGTTGCTACTGAGCATTAGAATTGGAAATTAAATTTGGAAAGACATGCCGGCATAGCCCATTGACGGCGGCATGCGTAGCTGACGGTGGACATGTGCCTTTAGTGTGTATGCTATCACTTTTAGTGTGTGTGGTATTACTTTTACTGTGTATACTATCACGTTTCATACATTTACTGTGTATGCAATTCCTTGCTGTTTCATAGTTATATATATGGTTTTTATAAGAATTATTTTATGAAAATACACATAGAATATATAAAAATGGTATACTACAATGTTAAAATATATATATATATATATATATATATATATATATATATATATATATATATATATATATATATATATATATATATATATATATATATATGGTATATTATAATGAATTGTAAAACAGTAGTAATTATAGAGCATGTAACTCAAAACAGTTCCGTTTGACCGAAATAGTCGAATTAAACGGTATGACTAGTTGTCCGAATTTTGATGAAAATTTACGTGGTAGTTAAGTTTAATTAGTAGATTAACGTGGTTGTGTTATTTTGTTGAAATTGTGATATTTTACGAATCGACCGAAATTAGATTTTAATTTAAATATTCTTTATAAATAAATATTGGTTCTGTGATAGAAATTGACACACATTGTAGGAATAGAATATAATGAAATTGGAATTAATATTATTTGTAATAATTTTAAGAGTTTTGGAATTAGAGATAAATAATTAGATTAATAAGCCAATTTAAATTATTTTAATTTGAATAGAGTTGGTAGAGTTGCTAATAGAGTTGTCAATAGAGTTATTAAAGTTGTCAATAGAGTTGATAATAAAGTTGTTAGAGTTGTTTTGAATTACTAAGAGTCATATTTTTGTTTGTTTTGAGTAATTCTGACATGTTTAGAGTTGTCAGTGTATAATGTCGATGTTTACTTTTTCATTGGAACTTTAACAATTCATATCTTTTAAACCGTAACTCCGTTCGAGTCCCCGTTCGAAGCGTTAGAAAGCTAGCGCGATATTCTTTTCAATAAAAATGGTCTTGAGCAATAGAATGCTAGAAATTGGAAATGGAGTAGAAATAGAAGTGAATTAAATTAATATAGTGTGATTATTAATTGGTTGATTAAATTAGTAGTTGAATTAATTTCAATGTGTTTAATTGATTGGAATATAATTTGGAATTAGATCAACTATTCGGTTTGTCGGTAAATTACGATATTTTGAGAATTTATCCGTAATTGTGTTTTGGCTTGAATATGTATGTTGAGAAGTATATATTGATATGCCAATGATGTTGTTTTGATATTGATTCTCTGTGGGTAGTTAGATATCATTAATTTTAATGATTAATTGCTTGATTTTAAAATTGTATGTTCATATATAATTGGCAAAATGAGAATTAACATGAGTCACATTGGGTACCACATGTATAGAGTCACATGTCTTGCATTGAGTCACATTGAGGTTATGTGGTGTTTGAATATATGCATTTATGTGATTGTTATGTGTACATGAGATGTGATAATTGAAATTGGTGATGTTTTGATACATAATTGGTTAAATGTGTGAATATGTGATAATGATGGATTGTGTATATATTTGGGATAATAGTATTGAATATTTTGAGTACTACACTATTGAATTTTGTGCATACTTGAATATGTGAAATTTATTAGATGATACTATTTACATGATTATGACTTGTTGTATGATGAAAAGTATGTGAGACTAATGAACTGTAGAAGTATGATGTGTATAGTAGCTATTGATACTTGTGATGTGATGATTTTATATGTCTGAATCCTAGTATGTAATTTATCATACACCCACTTATATGATTTGATATCTCACCCTTCTCTCTTGTTTCGCCGTTGCCTTTATATTGGCAACGTGCAGGTATTCAAGTATGAAGATTTAGTTGTCGTTACTCGAGTCGATTGTTGCTCTGATACGTAGCACTCTGGGGGGAACGATTTGTATTATTTATGATGTTGCTATTTAATTGTTTCATTTTGGTTGAACAAAATGATAAGTTAACTGGAGATATTTTATTGAATACATTCTTAAGTGATTCCGCTGTGTTTTAATAAAATTTATGTTTCAAAGGTGCTATGTATCCGCTTTATGCGACGAGGTGATTTGTTTTTTTTGATTATGTGACGCCTCATTTGTTTATTGAGAAATTTTGAAAACTCTGATTTTTATATATAATTGTCGGGTAGAAATGGGGTGTTACATTAGTGGTATCAGAGCAGGTCGGTCTGTCCGGCCAAGTTGTCGAGTCTGTTGAGTTTGTACGACAGTTGAATGCTGTCAGTGTTTTATCTTGTAGTACGCGACATGTGTGTGGAACACTGTTGGTGCTTATTTGTTTTGTTGCAGGAAGTAGTTTGACGATAAGTGGGGGAGAAACCTTGCTTCTCTAAGGGGTTTCTATTGTAAGAGATTGTCTGGTATGCTGTCGACAAGCGCTAGTGCAAGCGTTGTTGAGAGTTTTGGAGGTTATCTGGATTCGAAGATGACGTGAAGTTAAGAATAATTTTGAGAGACGGAATTTAGAGAGTTGCGATGTTTAGCACGGTTGAAGACTGTGAAGTTGCCGGTGCAAGTAACCTTTGCGTAAGGCGCTGATGTTTGAAAAGTGATAGAGTAATGAGGTTGCAGTGGACTTTATGTTGGACACGCATAAGTGACTGTCGGATGTGGTCGATGCCTGGAGTTGTGAATCGCGAGTTCGAGTTGGAAACTCGAGGACGCGCGTAGCTTGTAAAAATAATTGATGTCTCCGTGATATCAAGACTGGAATTTCGATGAAAGAATGCATCTCTCAAGTTATAAAGAGTTATGCTAGAGGCTGTTTGGGATGTGTTTGAGTCGAAGAAAAGTGAGTTTCGGAGTAGGATCTCTGTAAGCAAGTCGCAGAAAATTCAGAATTATTGTGAAACTTTAAAAAGTCATAACTTGAATTCTGGATATCCAATTTGAGCTCCGTTTGAAGCGTCGGAAAGATAATGAGATGAATTGTGAAGTACGAGTATAGAAGTAATTTTGGCGATGGAAAGACGTTGACGATTGTGTGATGCTAAGTGACTATGAAGTGGACTTTGTAATATGTTGGACGGCGGTGTCTCATCGACGAGATATAATGAGTAGGAAGTTGTGGGAATTGTAATGACCCAGAGTGAATTATTGGATTATGAAGTGTTAATGGATTCGAGTGAGAATTCGGAAATGACGCTATTACGAAGTAACGACAGTTTATACTTCCCTATGGTTGTCGAATACTAATTGACAAATTGGGGAACTGATCACCCTCAATCCATTGTTAATGGTAGGCGAAAATCGTGTTGGATGTTATAGCTTTGTCTTGCTATCTTAATAGTGGGGAATGGGTATTGATGTTATGTCGCGAAGGTAGTCGCTCACCAGTTTGTGTAACTTGATGAGAGGAGTGGTTGAGTAAGAGTTTGATGAAATGGATAATTCAAAGTAGTAAGTTTTGTGCAAACGAATGTCGCAAGGGGAAAGATTTGGAAGTAACAGTGAAACAACGATGTGAAAATGAGTATTAAGGAAAGTTTGCGTTGGATTGAAAATTTGTGAACCATACAGTTGACGGAGTTTTAACAAGGCAATGACTTAAAGAAGAATTATCAGAGTTGCGCAGCGGAAGCATTGTGTTGCGCTGTTGTTATACGACTTGTAAGAAGTGAAGGACGATATGTCAGAAGACTGTGAGGTGGAGTTATCTTGATGTTTGGATTGATAGACTGTTGGAATAAGTGCAATGAGCCAGGATGCTGCATTGGGTCGTAGATTATTGTGAATCTGGTAAGAATAGTAATGTGTTTGTGTTCTTGTGGATTCGTTGTTGTGCCGAAGAAGTAGTGATTGAAGTGTTACCAAACGCGATTTGGATATTCGAGAATTGGATACGAGACTTGGTTGCAATGGTGTTGTCAAGTAGATTTTCGAGGACGTAAATATTCTAAGTGGGGGAGAGTTGTAACGCCCGGAAATTCGATTATTCGCTTAATCTAGACGTTTAGAGTGTTTAGTGAAGTTTTCGTATTTTGAGGCGATTTAGTCAGTATTAGTTCGGGATAGCGGATTGATATTTAATCAAGAGTTTTGATATTTTCGGTATAAGAAATACTATTGGAATAATATTTGAAGTTTTAGGAATTTTCTGAGTAATTAAGATTACACCGGAAATATGATATATTGGTAGAATTTGGATTGTCGGTGTTATTTTAAGAAGCGTATTGGAATTTATTATGTTAAAAGTCGGATTTTAGTCGGAAGGTCGAAGAATAATATTAAAAATAATATTATTTACAAGTCGGAATTTATTATATTGTTGGAATATTAATAAAAGTGATATTTTGACTTAATTGGAGCTATTTACCTTATTGGGCCTAAATTGTGCTAAAGGCTAAACCCAATTGGATTTTATATTAGGGTTTTAGAGAATGGGAAAGATGAGAGTGGTCATAATGAAGAGAACAAGAATAGAGGAGAAAGAGGCAAGACTATAGAGAATAAGAAGAAGCTTGAAGATTCTTCATCCATGGTGTCAATTGAAGATGCAATTAGAGACCCATTGAGTTGCTTCCATTGATAAGGTAAGGGTGAGATTCTCTTCCTATAATGGGGCTTATGAACAATTGTATGTAGGAATTGGGGTATAGATTTATTGCATTATCTTGTGTTTGTGTTGATTGTTGTTGTTCATATAAAATTAGAATTGAGAAATAATATGGTTGCTACTGAGCATTAGAATTGGAAATTAAATTTGGAAAGACATGCCGGCATAGCCCATTGACGGCGGCATGCGTAGCTGACGGTGGACATGTGCCTTTAGTGTGTATGCTATCACTTTTAGTGTGTGTGGTATTACTTTTACTGTGTATACTATCACGTTTCATACATTTACTGTGTATGCAATTCCTTGCTGTTTCATAGTTATATATATGGTTTTTATAAGAATTATTTTATGAAAATACACATAGAATATATAAAAATGGTATACTACAATGTTACAATATATATATATATATATATATATATATATATATATATATATATATATGGTATATTATAATGAATTGTAAAACAGTAGTAATTATAGAGCATGTAACTCAAAACAGTTCCGTTTGACCGAAATAGTCGAATTAAACGGTATGACTAGTTGTCCGACTTTTGATGAAAATTTACGTGGTAGTTAAGTTTAATTAGTAGATTAACGTGGTTGTGTTATTTTGTTGAAATTGTGATATTTTACGAATCGACCGAAATTAGATTTTAATTTAAATATTCTTTATAAATAAATATTGGTTCTGTGATAGAAATTGACACACATTGTAGGAATAGAATATAATGAAATTGGAATTAATATTATTTGTAATAATTTTAAGAGTTTTGGAATTAGAGATAAATAATTAGATTAATAAGCCAATTTAAATTATTTTAATTTGAATAGAGTTGGTAGAGTTGCTAATAGAGTTGTCAATAGAGTTATTAAAGTTGTCAATAGAGTTGATAATAAAGTTGTTAGAGTTGTTTTGAATTACTAAGAGTCATATTTTTGTTTGTTTTGAGTAATTCTGACATGTTTAGAGTTGTCAGTGTATAATGTCGATGTTTACTTTTTCATTGGAACTTTAACAATTCATATCTTTTAAACCGTAACTCCGTTCGAGTCCCCGTTCGAAGCGTTAGAAAGCTAGCGCGATATTCTTTTCAATAAAAATGGTCTTGAGCAATAGAATGCTAGAAATTGGAAATGGAGTAGAAATAGAAGTGAATTAAATTAATATAGTGTGATTATTAATTGGTTGATTAAATTAGTAGTTGAATTAATTTCAATGTGTTTAATTGATTGGAATATAATTTGGAATTAGATCAACTATTCGGTTTGTCGGTAAATTACGATATTTTGAGAATTTATCCGTAATTGTGTTTTGGCTTGAATATGTATGTTGAGAAGTATATATTGATATGCCAATGATGTTGTTTTGATATTGATTCTCTGTGGGTAGTTAGATATCATTAATTTTAATGATTAATTGCTTGATTTTAAAATTGTATGTTCATATATAATTGGCAAAATGAGAATTAACATGAGATAGTATGGTTACTAGTGTTAATTGGATTTTGTGAATTGTAATGGATTAATTGGTCTTTTATATGTGAATAATATCTATGTGTTGTGAATATTGTGTATAATTGGTGGATAATTCATGGAGTTGGATTATTGTGGTATGCGGTAAGTTAAGATTGAAGAGATAATCTTAATTGCATATATTGTTGTTAATTGTACATTCATTCATAGCATAGTCGGCTTTATTGTGGAAGCGGTGAAATTGTGGGTTCACATGGTATTAGACGGTGATCCTTGAATGGAAATAGACGTAGATTACGTTGATCCTTAAATGAAAACATGCGTAGTAGCTTTGATCTTGTCCGGATCGGAAGCGGCTTGGATTCTAGAGTGAATTCGGAAAGCGGTAAACTATATGTTTATATTTGGTGGCTTCGATCTTGTCCGGATCTGAAGCGTGGCTAGATTCTATATGAATCGGAAGCGGTGGAACTTTGGGTCCACATTGGGTACCACATGCATAGAGTCACATGTCTTGCATTGAGTCACATTGAGGTTATGTGGTGTTTGAATATATGCATTTATGTGATTTTTATGTGTACATGAGATGTGATAATTAAAATTGGTGATGTTTTGATACATAATTGGTTAAATGTGTGAATATGTGATAATGATGGATTGTGTATATATTTGGGATAATTGTATTGAATATTTTGAGTACTACACTATTGAATTTTGTGCATACTTGAATATGTGAAATTTATTAGATGATACTATTTACATGATTATGACTTGTTGTGTGATGAAAAGTATGTGAGACTAATGAACTGTAGAAGTATGATGTGTATAGTAGCAATTGATTTCAGAATTCCAGGGTGTTGCTTGAGGATTATCCCACATATCAGGGATGGAAAAGCAATGGGTAGCTTGGTAGCAGAAGTACCAACATGCCTCATAGTTTGATCAAATATGTAGGTCCCATAGTCAAATTTTGTCTTGGTTCCCACAGCATATATGAATCTACCTAGGCCAACAGCAATGGTAGAAGTGTGAGTGGTAGGCACCCAGTTTGCAGCACCAATTTTGTGCAGCAAGGCATACCTGACATTCAAAAGACTAGCAGACAATTTACTCTTTATGGGTCATTTCTTAACCTTACCACCAGTGATAACTTTGCATACTTCATTGTCAGTTACTTCAAGCTCAGGTTGAGCCTCAGCATCTCTACCTAGATAGAGGTTGATAACAGTAGGGGAAAAATCTATACATTTTCTTCTAACATACACCTTATGAAAATCCTCAGTTCTTCCATCAGCACAATCTTGAGACAAATTCACTATAAATTCCTTCACGAGCATTTCATAGCATTTAGAAAAATGAGTAACAGTTTTAAGCAAACCTGCAGATTTGATGAGCTTCATGGCCTCTTGACATTCCAGAGCATCATTTGCAAGTTCTCTTTCCAGAGCCAGCCTTCTTTGATAAACAAACTTCCACTGGATAGCATTTGAAGCATAGTGCAGATAAATGTTGTCCAAGGGAACATCACGGACCTTTGTGGAGGATTTTGTGACAGCAATCTTCTTCTTTGAAGGGATGTCAGGGACATCACTTAGGACATTGTCTTCGGAGTCAGAAACACTTCTTTCTTTTCTCTTCTTCACAGCAACCTTGCTCCCAGTTCTTGAAGACTCAGCAGAGACCTTCTTGATCTTTTCTTTGGTGGCATTCTTTAGAGGAGCAACCTTTGTCTTGGGAGGATGTTGATCATCAACCTGCTTTCCCCTTCGAGCCTTGACTCTGTTGGAAATGCTGGAGATGAGGTCATCATCAGCAATGTCAATAGGATCATCAAGATTATCCAGATCCACCACATCATTCACAGTAGGGCCTTCTTTAAGAGTTTCTTTAGAAGGAGTAGCAGGGACCTTTTCAGCTTTCTCTGTTTCAAGAATCTCAGCATCTTTAGTTCCAGATGTTTCAACATCTTTAGCTTCAGATGTCTCAACATCTTTAGCACCAGAGATATCAACATTGTTATCTTCAGATGTCTCAACATTAACCTGATCTTTGCTAGCATCATCTTGATCATCTTCTCTGTTCTCAGGGGCAGGAACTTGGGCTAAAGGAACAGATATTCCTGCTACCTTGTGACCTTCATTCAAGATTCTTGTGACAAGACCTGCGATCGCATTGTGGACATAAGCAGACCCTTCTTTATTCTGAGCAGAAAACGTTTCTGGAACAGACCCACCAGTTGATTTTCTTGCATGCATCTTTCTTGGTATACTGCCAACAGGATCAGTGGCTGGGACCGAGTTCAATGGCGCAACATCCAGCACAACATCCTGATCACCTACCATACTTGGTGCCCTAGAGTCGGATGCAGTTTCAGAGCGAGGAGTAGTGTTCTTCGAGGGAGAAGTCTGAGACATGTTGAGAGAGAAAGGAATGATGGAGAGAGGTTTGTGAATGCAGCGAATCAGAGAGGTAGCGTGAATGCCGAAAATAGGTTTTGTGGGAATGGGAACCGTTTGGAGAAAGTGTAAAAGAGGGGGAAAATACACTTTAATATGTAATGATAACAAATATTTGGAGAGAAGGATACTGTTGGCCCCACACCCAGTTAATTGCTATAATCCCTCATAGAGACAAATGCCAAGTTTACTTCTCAAATTTTCAAATTGATTAGCATCCAAAGCCTTAGTGAAAATATCAGCCAGTTGAAGGTTAGTAGCAACATGTTCCAAGGCAATTACTTTATCTTCAACAAGATCTCTTATGAAGTGATGCCGAATATCAATGTGCTTGGTCCTGCTATGCTGGATAGGATTCTTTGAGATATTAATGGCACTTAGGTTGTCACAATATAATGTCATGACATCTTGTGTGACATTATATTCTGTTAACATTTGTTTCATCCAAACAAGCTGAGAACAACTACTTCCTGCTGCAATGTATTCTGCCTCTGCAGTAGATAGGGATACACAATTTTGTTTCTTACTGAACCAAGATATGAGGTAATTCCCCAAGAAGAAACATCCTCCTGAAGTACTTTTTCTGTCATCAGCACTTCCAGCCCAGTCTGCATCACAATATCCAGTGAGAATTGGTTCACACCCATGAGAGTAGAGCATGCCATACTCACAAGTACCATTCACATATTTCAGAATCCTCTTGACTTGATTTATGTGACTGATCTTGGGTTCTGCTTGATATCTGGCACACACCCCAACAGCAAAAGCAATATCAGGCCTACTAGCTGTGAGATACAGCAGGCTTCCTATCATGCTTCTATACAAGCTTTGATCAACATGTGTGCCCTTTTCATCTTTGGACAATTTTAAATGAGTAGGTGCAGGTGTTCTTTTGTGACTAGCATTTTCCAACCCAAATTTTTTGACAATGTTTTTGGCATACTTGCTCTGAGAGAGAAAAATTGAGTCTTCCATCTGTTTAACTTGCAGTCCAAGAAAGTAAGTTAATTCTCCAACTAGACTCATTTCAAATTCTGATTGCATTTGGTCAACAAAATGTTTAATCATCGTGTCTGACATCCCACCAAACACAATATCATCCACATAGATTTGTGCAATCAGGATCTTTCCTCCTTCATCTTTAACAAAGAGAGTTTTATCTATCCCTCCTTTCCTGTAACCATTACTAGTAAGAAACTCAGTTAGTCTCTCATACCAAGCTCTAGGGGCTTGTTTCAACCCATAAAGAGCTTTTCTTAGTTTGTACACATGATCAGGATGGTTTGGATCAGCAAAACCTTTAGGTTGTTCCACATAAACTTCCTCACTCAAGTATCCATTCAAGAAAGCACTCTTCACATCCATCTGGTATAGTTTGAATTTTAGAATACAAGCAACTCCTAGCAGTAATCTAATTGACTCAAGTCTAGCAACAGGAGCAAAGGTTTCATCAAAGTCAATTCCTTCAACTTGAGTGTATCCTTGAGCAACTAGCCTTGCTTTGTTTCTGATAATAGTTCCCAGTTCATCTGACTTGTTCTTGTAAACCCATTTTGTTCCAATGACATTAGTACCTTTAGGTCTTGGTACCAGCTCCTGTAACACCCGAGGCCGAATAAGGCGAGGGGTGGTTGCACCGCATGTAACACCTGAGGCCTGAGATGGCAAGGGTGGTCGCCACATCGGAATGAGAGGGATCCTAAGGTTGTGCAGGTATGAGACTGCATGGTTGAAGGAAAGCTTATAAGGATTGATAGGTACTACCTATACCAACAAGATGCATCTTCTTTTCGGTAGCTCATTCCATAAGAACTCCACAGTTAAGCGTGCTTGACTTGGAGTAGTATTGGGATGGGTGACCTTCTGGGAAGTTTCCCAGAAAGCGTGCGAGTGAGGTCAAAGCATGCTGAAAAGACCCGTGTTGGTTTGTGGGGTCATTCGATCATCCCGAAAGCAGTCTGGGGCGTTACAAATGGTATCAGAGCCAGACCTCTCCCAGTACGATGTGGTTCGAGGACGAACCATGCGGAAGCTGGTGGGCATGTAACACCCGAGGCCGAATAAGGCGAGGGGTGGTTGCACCGCATGTAACACCTGAGGCCTGAGATGGCAAGGGTGGTCGCCACATCGGAATGAGTGGGATCCTAAGGTTGTGCAGGTATGAGACTGCATGGTTGAAGGAAAGCTTATAAGGATTGATAGGTACTACCTATACCAACAAGATGCATCTTCTTTTCGGTAGCTCATTCCATAAGAACTCCACAGTTAAGCGTGCTTGACTTGGAGTAGTATTGGGATGGGTAACCTTCTGGGAAGTTTCCCAGAAAGCGTGCGAGTGAGGTCAAAGCATGCTGAAAAGACCCGTGTTGGTTTGTGGGGTCATTCGATCATCCCGAAAGCAGTCTGGGGCGTTACAAATGGTATCAGAGCCAGACATCTCCCAGTACGATGTGGTTCGAGGACGAACCATGCGGAAGCTGGTGGGCATGTAACACCCGAGGCCGAATAAGGCGAGGGGTGGTTGCACCGCATGTAACACCTGAGGCCTGAGATGGCAAGGGTGGTCGCCACATCGGAATGAGAGGGATCCTAAGGTTGTGCAGGTATGAGACTGCATGGTTGAAGGAAAGCTTATAAGGATTGATAGGTACTACCTATACCAACAAGATGCATCTTCTTTTCGGTAGCTCATTCCATAAGAACTCCACAGTTAAGCGTGCTTGACTTGGAGTAGTATTGGGATGGGTGACCTTCTGGGAAGTTTCCCAGAAAGCGTGCGAGTGAGGTCAAAGCATGCTGAAAAGACCCGTGTTGGTTTGTGGGGTCATTCGATCATCCCGAAAGCAGTCTGGGGCGTTACAGCTCCCATACTTCATTCCTTTCAAACTGGCCTAGTTCTTCTTGCATAGCATTAATCCAGAACTCATCTGTCAATGCTTCCTTAACATTCTTAGGTTCAATTTTTGACACAAAACAAGAATTTGAAACTAGTTCTCTTGACCTTGTAGTAACTCCACTGTTGAGATTTCCTATAATAAGTTCACTAGGATGATCTTTTTGAACCCTTATAGATGGACCTTTGTTAGGAGGTTCAGCTTCAGACTCTGTGATAGTAGGACCGCAATCATCTTCTTTAGTAGATCCTTCAGCTGTAAATTCCCAGAATGTTCCGACATCTTCTGTGACATCTGCTTGATTGTGGACATCATCAACCACAACATTTATGGATTCCATTATTACTCTGGTTCTTGAGTTGAACACTCTATAGGCTCTACTGTTTGTAGAGTAGCCCAGAAAAATTCCTTCATCACTCTTGGAATCTATCTTCCTTCTGTGATCTCTATCAGCAAGAATGTAACACTTACTACCAAACACATGGAAGTATTTGACAGTGGGTTTTATTCCCTTCTGAAATTCTGGACTCAGACACGCGATGTCTTACAGGATGTCACGACATCATTATCTGAATGTTTTCAAACAAATGAACAAAGAGTAAACAGAAAACAACACAGGAAAATTGTTAACCCAGTTCGGTGCAAACACACCTACATCTGGGGGCTACCAAGCCAGGGAGGAAGTCCACTATAAGCAATATTAATTCAAGGTAATACAACTCAATATTACGCCTTTCACTTAATATCTACCCAATGCAACTTCAATCTAAACAGCTAGACCAGAGCTCCTACTCACTCCCCCTCAATCACAGCAGTGATGAAAAACTAACAGACGAAAAGCAAAAGAAGACACTCTTCAAAACACACCTTGATCTTGCTTAAAAGCTTTGATCAAGAACAATAGTACTCTTGCTTAAAAGCTTTGAGTACTTTTTACAACTCAAAACAAAACACCTAGACCAAGACAATCATCATGATGATTGTTTGGCTTACAAGAAATCTAATACACAGACGAACAACACCACAAACTTCTGGACGGCAAACCCTAAAAACCTACATCCAGCAGCTTCTTCATTTGTTATATATATAACCTTGCAGCAGCTGGGCCTTGGATCCAATAATAGTTTTAAACCTAATTAAAACCATTTCCATAAGGCAGAGATCCATCGCATAACGTTGTTCTGAAACAAAGCAATATCCAAAGTTTCCAAAAGAGGCGCACAAAGGCTCAACAGATCAAATAACCATAACGCGAACATAGTAAAACACAGCAGCTTCGGATGTCATGACATCGGTCTTGACATCAGGTAAAAGCCTGCACAAAAACAAAAAAACCTTCAAAGCAATGCATGTCATGACACCAGGTTTGACATGATAAAACACTAATTGTTTTACCAAAAAATACAGCCAATCAAAAACATCTACAAACTCCCCCTTTGGCGAATTTTTGGCTAAAACAATAATAGATGATACCATCAGAGATCAGAGTACACGCAGCAGCCAATAGAAACAAGGATCCAAAAACAGAATAAATTCTGTTAGCCAACAACATCTTGCTCATAGTATAACCAAGGAACCAAACAGAATAACAGCAACCACACCAAATCATCAACAACATCATCATTTATCACTTCTCCCCCTTTCTAGCCACAAAAGAAGCCAAACAACAGAATCATTCTCCATACTCATCTCCACATCATTGGAGCTACTAGTCCGGGCATCAGCATCCTCACCCTCCTCAGTCATTACTACCAACAGTATGATCATTACCACCATCAGCAGAGTATCCTTGGCAGTCAAGAAGGAAATAGTGCTGATCCCACACCCAATTAATTGCTATAATCCTTCACAAAGACAAATGCCTAGTTTGCTTCTTAGATTTTCAAATTGATTTGCATCCAAGGCTTTTGTGAAAATATCAGCTAGTTGAAGATTTTTAGCAACATGTTCCAAGACAATTGTTTTATTTTCAACAAGATCTCTAATATAATGATGTCTAATATCAATGTGCTTGGTCCTGCTATGCTGAATAGGATTCTTTGAAATGTTAATGGCACTTAAATTGTCACAATATAATGTCATGACATCTTGTGAGACATTGTATTCTGATAACATCTGTTTCATCCAAACAAGCTGAGAGCAACTACTTCCTGCTGCAATGTATTCTGCCTCTGCAGTGGACAGAGACACACAATTTTGTTTCTTGCTGAACCATGAAATAAGATTATTACCCAAGAAGAAACATCCTCCTGAAGTACTTTTTCTGTCATCAGCACTTCCTGCCCAGTCTGCATCACAATATCCAGTGAGAATGGGTTCACACCCATGAGAGTAGAGCATTCCATATTCACAAGTACCATTCACATATTTCAGGATCCTCTTGACTTGATTGATATGGCTGGTTTTGGGTTCTGCTTGATACCTGGCACATACCCCAACAGCAAAGGCAATATCAGGTCTACTGGCTGTAAGATACAGCAGACTTCCTATCATGCTTCTGTATAAACTCTGATCAACACTGGTTCCCTTTTCATCTTTGGTCAGCTTCAAATGGGTAGGTGCTGGTGTCCTTTTGTGAGAAGCATTTTCCATCCCAAACTTTTTGACAATGTTTCTAGCATACTTGCTCTGAGAGAGAAAGATTGAGTCTTCCATCTGTTTGACTTGCAGCCCAAGAAAATAGGTTAATTCTCCAACTAGACTCATTTCAAATTCAGATTGCATCTGATCAACAAAATGTCTAGTCATCTTGTCTGACATCCCACCAAATACAATATCATCCACATAGATTTGAGCTATCAGAATCTTCCCTCCTTCATCTTTAACAAACAGAGTTTTATCTATCCCTCCTTTCCTGTATCCATTGCTAGTAAGAAACTCAGTTAGTCTCTCATACCAAGCTCTAGGGGCTTGTTTCAGACCGTAAAGAGCTTTTCTTAATTTGTATACATGATCCGGGTGGTTTGGATCTGCAAAACCTTTAGGTTGTTCTACATAGACTTCCTCATTCAAATATCCATTCAAGAAAGCACTCTTCACATCCATCTGGTATAGTTTGAATTTCAGAATACAAGCAATTCCTAACAATAGCCTAATTGACTCAAGTCTGGCAACAGGGGCAAAGGTTTCATCAAAGTCAATTCCTTCAACTTGGGTGTATCCTTGAGCAACTAGCCTTGCTTTGTTTCTGATAACAGTTCCCAGTTCATCTGACTTGTTCTTGTAAACCCATTTAGTTCCAATGACATTAGTACCTTTAGGTCTTGGTACCAGCTCCCATACTTCATTTCTTTCAAACTGGCCTAGTTCTTCCTGCATGGCATTAATCCAGAACTCATCTGTTAATGCTTCCTTGACATTTTTAGGTTCAATCTTTGATACAAAACAAGAGTTTGAGACAACTTCTCTTGACCTTGTAATAACTCCACTGTTGAGATCTCCTATAATAAGTTCTTTAGGATGATCTTTTTGAAGTCTTATAGAGGGACTCTTGTTAGGGGGTTCAGTCCCAGCTTCTGTGATGGTTGGACTGCAATCATCTTCTCTTGTAGATCCTTCTGCTGTAAGATCCCAGAATGTTCCGACATCTTCTGTGACATCTGCTTGATTGTGAACATCATCAACCACAACATTTATGGATTCCATTATTGTTTTGGTTCTTGAGTTGAATACTCTATAGGCTCTGCTGTTTGTAGAGTAGCCCAGAAAGATTCCTTCATCACTCTTGGGATCCATCTTCCTCCTGTGATCTCTATCAGCAAGAATGTAACACTTACTACCAAACACATGGAAGTGTTTGACAGTGGGTTTTCTTCCCTTCCAGATCTCATATAGGGTGGTAGAGGTTCCTTTTCTTAAGGTGACTCTATTATGGACATAACAAGCAGTATTCATGGCTTCAGCCCAGAAGTAGATAGGAAGATTCTTAGCATGGATCATAGCTCTTGCTGATTCTTGAATAGTTCTATTCTTTCTTTCAACAACCCCATTTTGCTGTGGAGTAATAGGGGAAGAGAATTCATGATGTATTCCTTCAGAGGAGCAGAATTCAGCAAACTTTTGATTCTCAAATTCCTTTCCATGATCACTTCTAATTCTCACAACACCATTTTCTTTTTCTCTTTGAATTCTTTGACATAGGTCCTTGAAAACATCAAACACATCTGACTTTTCTCTAATAAAGTTTACCCAAGTGTACCTGGAGTAGTCATCCACAACCACATAAGCATATTTCTTTCCTCCAAGACTTTCTATTTGCATTGGTCCCATCAAGTCCATATGTAGAAGTTCAAGAACTCTGGATGTAGTCAAATGTTTTACCTTTGGATGTGACATCCTGGTTTGCTTACCTACCTGACATTCACCACATATTTTTCCTTCATCAATTTGTAGCTTAGGAATTCCTCTTAAAGCTTCCAGAGAAATAATTCTTTTCATTCCTCTTAGATGAAGGTGACCAAGTTTTTGGTGCCACAGCTTTGCTTCTTCTTCTATAGAACAAACAGTAGAGTAGCTGGATTCATGAGACACCCACAAGTAGCAGTTATCTTTGGATCTGACACCCCTCATTACTACTTCCTTTTCTTTATTTGTAACCACACACTCAGCTTTGGTGAAGTTGACTTGGTATCCTTGGTCACATAGTTGACTGATGCTTATGAGGTTAGCTGTCAGGCCCTTGACCAACAAAACACCTTCTAAATTTGGCACTCCTGAACAGTCTAATTTCCCAACTCCTTTGATTTCTCCTTTAGCTCCATCACCAAAGGTAACATAACTAGTAGAATGACTTTTGATATCAACAAGCAGATTCTTGAGTCCAGTCATGTGTCTAGAACATCCACTATCAAAATACCAGTCTTCTTTGGCTGAAACTCTAAGAGATGTATGGGCTATTAAGGCCATACTTTTAGGTTTCCATTGTTGCTTCTGAATGGGCATGATCTGCTTAGGTTTGTAAGAAGGAGCTTGATCTGGATATCCATGTAGTCTGAAGCAAAAAGGCTTAATGTGCCCAAATCTTCCACAGTAATGACATCTCCATCTTTGAAACTTTCTCTTCATTTCACCTTTCTCGTGATGTTGAGTCACATGTTTTGACATCGGCTTCAACATCTCAGCTTCAGGTTTAGTTCTGCTACTATCTTGGACATATTTCTTTGCACCTACAAAACCTATACCAGACATATCTCTTGAACTTTTTCCAACCTGTAAGATCTCCTCCAACATATCCGTGCCACTGTTCAACATTTTTACAGATTTTGACATCTGATCAAGTTTGGATTGTAACAGGATAGTTTCACCATTCAGTTCAGATATAGTTTCATTAAGCTCTTTGTTATCAGCCTCCAACTGCGCTATGTATTTCTTCTGCTTTTCACCTTGTTGACATACTTCTGCACATTTGATACACAGCTTTCTGTAGGAACCTGCCAGTTCTTCAAAGGTTAGCTCGTCTTTCCTAGAATCTTCATTAGAATTGCAAATTCCAGTAAGGGCTGTGACATGTTTGGCTGATTCTTCTTCAAAATCACTCTCTGAATCTTCATCAGACCAGGAGACTGACAATCCTTTCTTTTGTTTCTTGAGATAGGTAGGGCATTCAGCTCTAATATGTCCATACCCTTCACATCCATGACATTGAATCCCTTTGTTGTGGTTGTACTTTTCTTCTGGTTTAACTCCTCTGCCAGAGTCATAAGATCTACTGATGTCAGATGAGATGTTCTTGACATTAGGTCTTGGCTTCTGATCCATTCTTCTTATAATTTTGTTGAATTGTTTGCCAAGCATAGCTATAGATTCAGATAGATTCTCTTCTCTACTTTCCTCAACTTCCTCTTGAGAGTTGGACACAAAGGCTATGCTCTTGTTCTTCTTTTCAGAATTTTCACTGATTCCCATCTCAAAGGTTTGAAGAGATCCAATTAACTCTTCTACCTTCATTTTGCTGATGTCCTGTGCCTCTTCTATAGCTGTAACTTTCATATCAAATCTCTTAGGTAGGGATCTAAGGATTTTCCTTACCAACTTTTCATCAGACATTTTTTCTCCCAAAGCTCCTGAGGTATTAGCAATATCGAGTAAATTCATATGAAAATCCTTAATACTTTCATCATCCCTCATCCTTAGATTTTCAAATTTTGTAGTTAGCAGTTGAAGTCTTGACATCTTCACTTTGGAGGTGCCCTCATGAGTAGTCTTTAGGATATCCCAGACATCTTTGGCTAGTTCACACTGGTGCACCAGTCTGAATATATTTTTGTCAATTCCATTGAATAAAGCATTTAGAGCTTTAGAGTTGCCAAGCGCCAATGCCTCTTCATCTTTGTCCCACTCTTCCTCTGGTTTAAGAGTTTTGTTTCCATCTTTATCAGTAATAACAGGATGTTCCCATCCTTTGTTCACAGCTCTCCATGCTTTGCTATTCACAGATTTCAGAAAAGCCACCATGAGAGGTTTCCAATAATCATAATTAGAGCCATCCAGAATGGGTGGTCTCATTATAAATCCACCACCTTCTTTGTCCATCGAACCAGAAAATACCTTCCCTAGATCTCACCCAGTGAAAAACAGGCAGGGTGCCTGCTCTGATGCCAATTGAAATTCTGGACTCAGACACGCGATGTCTTACAGGATGTCACGACATCATTATCTGAATGTTTTCAAACAAATGAACAAAGAGTAAACAGAAAACAACACAGGAAAATTGTTAACCCAGTTCGGTGCAAACACACCTACATCTGGGGGCTACCAAGCCAGGGAGGAAGTCCACTATAAGCAACATTAATTCAAGGTAATACAACTCAATATTACGCCTTTCACTTAATATCTACCCAATGCAACTTCAATCTAAACAGCTAGACCAGAGCTCCTACTCACTCCCCCTCAATCACAGCAGTGATGAAAAACTAACAGACGAAAAGCAAAAGAAGACACTCTTCAAAACACACCTTGATCTTGCTTAAAAGCTTTGATCAAGAACAATAGTACTCTTGCTTAAAAGCTTTGAGTACTTTTTACAACTCAAAACAAAACACCTAGACCAAGACAATCATCATGATGATTGTTTGGCTTACAAGAAATCTAATACACAGACGAACAACACCACAAACTTCTGGACGGCAAACCCTAAAAACCTACATCCAGCAGCTTCTTCATTTGCTATATATATAACCTTGCAGCAGCTGGGCCTTGGATCCAATAATAGTTTTAAACCTAATTAAAACCATTTCCATAAGGCAGAGATCCATCGCATAACGTTGTTCTGAAACAAAGCAATATCCAAAGTTTCCAAAAGAGGCGCACAAAGGCTCAACAGATCAAATAACCATAACGCGAACATAGTAAAACACAACAGCTTCGGATGTCATGACATCGGTCTTGACATCAGGTAAAAGCCTGCACAAAAACAAAAAAACCTTCAAAGCAATGCATGTCATGACACCAGGTTTGACATGATAAAACACTAATTGTTTTACCAAAAAATACAGCCAATCAAAAACATCTACACCTTC
Organism: Vicia villosa; assembly: GCF_029867415.1. Classification (NCBI taxonomy): domain Eukaryota; kingdom Viridiplantae; phylum Streptophyta; class Magnoliopsida; order Fabales; family Fabaceae; genus Vicia; species Vicia villosa. Next base: position 132,150,281 of record NC_081186.1, on the reverse strand, counting down.
CAGATCTCATATAGGGTGGTAGAGGTTCCTTTTCTTAAGGTAACTCTATTATGAACATAGCAAGCAGTATTCATGGCTTCAGCCCAGAAGTAGATAGGAAGTTTCTTAGCATGAATCATAGCTCTGGCTGATTCTTGAATAGTTCTATTTTTTCTTTCAACAACCCCATTTTGCTGTGGAGTAATAGGGGATGAAAATTCATGATGTATTCCTTCAGAGGAGAAGAAATCAGCAAATTTTTGATTCTCAAATTCCTTTCCATGATCACTTCTAATTCTCACAACACCATTTTCTTTTTCCCTTTGAATTCTATGACACAGATCTTTGAAAACATCAAACACATCTGACTTTTCTCTGATGAAGTTTATCCAAGTGTATCTGGAGTAGTCATCCACAACCACATAAGCAGTTCTAGAACTCTGGAAGTGGTCAGATGTCTAACCTTTGGATGTGACATCCTGGTTTGTTTTCCTACCTGACATTCACCGCATATTCTTCCTTCATCAATTTGTAGCTTAGGAATTCCTCTCACAGCTTCCAAAGAGACAATCCTTTTCATACCTCTTAGATGAAGATGGCCAAGTTTTTGGTGCCACAGCTTTGCTTCTTCTTCTTTAGAGCATACAGTTGAGTAGCTGGATTCATGAGACACCCACAAGTAGCAGTTATCTTTGGATCTGACTCCCCTCATTACTACTTCCTTTTCTTCATTAGTAACCACACACTCAGTTTTAGTGAAGTTAACTTGGTATCCTTGGTCACAGAGTTGACTGATGCTTATGAGATTAGCAGTCAGGCCCTTGACCAACAGAACACCCTCTAGATTTGGAACTCCTGAACAGTCAAGTTTTCCAACTCCTTTGATTTCTCCTTTAGCTCCATCACCAAAGGTTACATAGCTAGTAGAGTGATTTTTGATATCAACAAGCAGATTCTTGATTCCAGTCATGTGTCTGGAACATCCACTGTCAAAATACCAATCTTCTTTGGCTGATACTCTAAGAGATGTATGAGCTATTAAAGCCATATTTTTGGGTATCCATTGTTGCTTCTGGATGGGCATGATCTGCTTAGGTCTGTAGTATGGAGCTTGATCTGGGTATCCATATAATCTGAAGCAAAAGGGCTTAATGTGTCCAAATCTTCCACAGTAATGGCATCTCCATCTTTGAAATTTTCTCTTCATTTTACTTTTGTCTTGATGTTGAGTCGCATGTTTTGACATCGGGTTCAACATCTCAGTTTCAGGTTTAGCCCTATTACCATCTTGGGAATGTTTCTTTGTACCAACAAAACCTATACCAGACATATCTCCTAAACTCTTTCCAATCTGCAAAATCTCCTCTAACATATCCGAGCCACTGTTCAACATTTTTACAGATTTTGACATCTGATCAAGTTTGGATTGTAGCATGATAATTTCACTGTTTAGTTCAGATATTGTTTTACTAAGTCCTTTGTTATCAGCCTCCAACTGAACTATGTATTTCTTCTGCTTTTCACCTTGTTGACAGACTTTAGCACTTCTGATACACAGCTTCCTATAGGAGGCTGCCAGTTCTTAAAAGGTTAGCTCATCTTCACTAGAGTCTTCATCAGAATTACAAACACCAGTAAGGGCTGTGACATGTTTGGCCGATTCTTCTTCAAAGTCACTCTCAGAATCTTCATCAGACCAGGAGACTGACAGTCCTTTCTTTTGTTTCTTGAGATAAGTAGGACATTCAGCTCTAATATGTCCATACCCTTCACATCCATGGCATTGAATTCCTTTGCTGTGATTGTACTTTTCTTCTGGTTTAGCTCTTCTGCCAGAGTCATAAGATCTACTAGTGTCAGATGAGATGTTCTTGACATTAGGTCTTGGCTTCTGATCCATTCTTCTCATAATTTTGTTAAATTGTTTACCAAGCATAGCTATAGATTCAGATAGATTTTCTTCTCTACTTTCCTCTGCTTCTTCTTGAGAGTTGGACACAAAAGCTATGCTTTTGTTCTTCTTTTCAGAATTGTCACTGATCCCCATCTCAAAGGTTTGAAGAGATCCAATTAACTCTTCTACCTTCATTTTGCTGATATCCTGTGCCTCTTCTATAGCTGTAACTTTCATATCAAATCTCTTAGGCAGGGATCTAAGGATTTTTCTCACCAGCTTTTCATCAGACATTTTTTCTCCCAAAGCTCCTGAGGTATTAGCAATATCAAGGATATTCATGTGAAAATCCTGAATACTTTCATCATCTTTCATCCTTAGATGTTCAAACTTCGTAGTTAGCAGCTGAAGTCTTGACATCTTCACTTTGGAAGTACCTTCATGAGTGGTCTTGAGGGTATCCCAGACATCTTTGGCTAGTTCACAATGGTGTACTAGTCTGAATATATTCCTGTCAATTCCATTGAATAAAGCATTTAAAGCTTTAGAGTTGCCAAGCGCCAATGCCTCCTCATCTTTGTCCCATTCTTCCTCCGGTTTAAGAGTTTTCTTGCCATCTTTATCAGTAGTGACAGGATGTTCCCATCCTGTGTTTACAGCTTTCCATGCTTTACTATCCACGGATTTCAGGAAAGCCACCATGCGAGGCTTCCAATAATCATAATTGGAACCATCCAGAATGGGTGGTCTAATCACAAATCCACCACCTTCCTTGTCCATAGTACCAGAAAATACTGTCCCTAGATCTCACCCAGTAAACCAAACAGGCAGGGTGCCTGCTCTGATACCAATTGAAATTCTGGAATCAGATACGTGATGTCGAAAAGGATGTCACGACATTACCTATCTGAACAATTCTATAATAATGAACAAGAAATAAAACAAATAACACAAGTGATTTGTTAACCCAGTTCGGTGCAAATACACCTACGTCTGGGGGCTACCAAGCCAGGGAGGAAGTCCACTATAAGTAGTATCAATTCAGAGTAATACACATCAAGACTACACCTTTCACTTAATATCTACCCAATGCAACTTCAATCTAAGCTACTTAGATCAGAGATCCTACTCGCTCCCCCTCAATCACAGCAGTGATGAATAACACTCAACAAATATGAAAAGAAGACACACTTCAAGGACACAACTTGATCTTGCTTAAAAGCTTCAATCAAGTACAATGGTACTCTTGCTTAAAAGCTTCAAGTACCTCTTACAACACAAACAAAAACACCTAGACCAAGACAACCATCACGATGATTGTTTGGCTCACAAGAAAACTAGAACGTCAAAAACTTAAAACACGAAAACCTCTTAAAGCTTCTCAATACAAAAACCCTGATTAGGTCTGCCGCTACTTCATATAATATATAGCCTTCAGAAAACGCAGCAGCTGGGCCTTGGATCCAAATTAGTTTTAAACCTAATTAAACTAATTTCCATAAATCAAGGAACCTAAAATAAGGGCAAATAACGTCGTCCTTGAACAGATCATAATCCAATATTTCCAAGTAAAGCGCATAGAATCTTAACAGATCACATAACCATAATTAGTAACAGAATAAGACGTAACAGCTACGAATGTCATGACATCGGCCTTGACATCAGGTAAAGGCCTGCATAAGAGAAACTTCACAACAGTAGAATGCATGTCATGACACCAGTTTTGACATGATAAAATCACAATGAGTTTTACCAAAAATTACAGCCAATCAACAACATCTACAGATTTGTTTTGTTTTGATTATGTGACGCCTCATTTGTTTATTGAGAAATTTTGAAAACTCTGATTTTTATATATAATTGTCGGGTAGAAATGGGGTGTTACACCAAACCAAGAAGGAAATTCACTATAATAGTATTAGTTCAAAGCCTAAACAATCCCAGTTTACAAATTATCTCTTAATCACTACTTCTATACAATTTCTCCCTAGAAACCTCCTAGATATGAGAACCCCCTCTCACTTTCCTCAATCGCCTCAGTGATGAAAACCAATCACAATCCCAGTGATTGTATCAAAACAACCAAATAGAAGATTACACTTCCAATAAACAATACTTAGTTTTGCTTAAAAGCTTCAACTAAGAACAATACTCAACTCCTTGCTTAAAAGCTCATGAGTGAGAGCAATCAGTCTACCTCAATGTATCAAAAGATACATGAGTGACATACAAACAAAATCACAAAAACCATAAAAAAAACTCCCAAAACCCAAAACCCTCATTTTGCACCCACTATTTCTTGTTGTGAATGCTTTCTATTTTAGGTTTAGAAAGTCCTTATATATAGACTATTGCAGTATGGGCTTGGACTCTTCAATCAAATCCAATATTCTCATTTTCAATCAGCTGCAAGATCTTCACACAAAAATAGGAACAAATCAAATCAAATCAAATCAAATCAAAGTTTTCTAAAAATTCTTCAAGATCCTTTTTATGAAACCAAATCAAATTTGCACTGTTTCTAAAATATCCTTGATTAGTTCACCTGTATGAGTACAAGAATCTTACAGAATCCCATATTTTTAATCAAATCTTCAAGGATTTAAACCAACTATTCTGTCAAAAACATATGACAGCAGAACCTGTCATGACAGTTGGTCAAGATGTTACAACCTCTTGCTCAACATCAGATAAGAACCATGTTTTAGCAAAATGTATGTCAATCATAAAACCATGGATCTAACATTTCCCATGATTTCTCTGGCCCTAGAACTTCACAAAAAATGGAGTTGTAGATAGGAAGAATAGAACTCTACAAGAGATGGCCAGAACCATGATCAATGAGACTAACATGGCTAAGCACTTCTAGGCTAAGGAAGTAAACACAACATGCTATATTCAGAACAGGATCTTTATAAGCCTCATTCTGGGTAAGACTCCTTATGAACTGTAGAAGAACAGAAAACCCAAAATTTCATATTTTCATCCTTTTGGATGTGAGAATTTTATTCTTTATATTAAAGATAATCTTAACAAGTTTGATTCTAAAGCACAAAAGTGTTTAATGTTAGGATATTATGAACGCTCAAAAGGCTACAGAATGTATAACACAGAAACACAAACTGTTGAAGAATCAATTCACGTTAGATTTGATGATAATCTTGACCTTGAAAAGTCAAAGCTAGTTGAGAAATTTGGAGATTACATTCTTAGGTTCTAGAGATAAAGAACTTGCTGCAAAAGACTCTAAGACCAAACATTCAGGAGATGTTAAACCAGAAGCTATTGAAGCTCAAACTCCTATGAGAAGGCACAAGCAGAGATCCTCACACTCTGAAGAATTGATTATGGGAGAAAAGACTGAACTAGTCAGAACCATATCCTCATTCAAACCTTCTAAAGAGATGCTTCTTGGTTTGGTGTTCTTGATAGAGCCTACATCTGTTGATGAAGCACTTCTGCACACAGAGTGGATTCTGGCTATGCAAGAAGAACTCAATCAATTCTCCAAAAATAATGTTTGGGATCTGGTGCCTAGACCCAAAGGAACTCATATTATTTGAACCAAATGGGTTTTCGAAAACATGCTCAAGAAGAAAGAATAAGTTATAAGAAACAAGGCTCGATTGGTAGTACAAGGTTATAGTCAGCAAGAAGGGATTGACAATAGAGAAACCTTTGCACCAGTTGTCAAGTTATAGTTTATTCGTCTCTTAATTTCATTTGCAATTAATCATAACATCATATTGTATTAGATGGATGTTAAGTGTGCATTTCTAAATGGTTGTATAATTGAATAAGTGTATGTACACCAATTCCCTGGTTTTGAAAATCATAGATTTCCATAAAATATTTTCAAACTTAATAAATTATTGTATGGTCTGAAACAAGTTCCTAGAGCATGGTATGAAAGACTAAGCAATTTTCTCTTAGAAAATGATTTCACCAGAGGTAAGGTTGATACTACCTTGTTCTGTAAGACATATAAAAATGACATTCTGGTAGTTCAAATATATGTTGATGATATTATATTTGGTTCTTCTAATGCTACTCAGTGCAAAGAATTTGCTAAGTTTATGCATGCGGAATTTAAGATGAGTATGAATGGAGAACTCAAGTTCTTTATGGGAATCCAAATAAATCAAAGTCCATAAGGGACATTTATCCATTAGAGCAAGTACACCATATATATTTTGAAGAAGTTTGAAATGTCAGAGTGCAAGGAATCGAAGACTCTTATGCATCCTACATGCATTCTGGAGAAGGATGAGTTAAGTAGTAAAGTTGATCAGAAGGTATATGGAGGTATGGTAGGTTCTCTCTTATACTTGACTGCTTCTAGGCTTGATATCTTATTCGGTGACTGCCTATGTGCTCGCTTCCAATCATATTTTAGAGAATCACACTTAACAACAGTTAAGAAGATTTTTAGGTATTTGAAAGGTACTACTAACCTTGATTTGCGTTATAGAAAATCAAACGAATACAAGTTAGTAGGTTATTATGATGTTGACTATATTAGAGATAGACAGTCAATATTAGTGCTATCAACTGAAGAAGCTGAGTATATATCTGCTTCAAGATGTAGCACTCAGATCCTCTGGATGAAGAGCCAACTAGAAGATTTCCCTATTGAAATTCTGGTATTCAGATCTCAAATATCCTAAGAGATGTCGAGACACTGATATTTGAATAACACACAATGACAAGGTAAATACAATTTGAAGGTGTTGAAAAGAAAATGATCACACAGAATTGTTTACCCAGTTTGGTGTATAACAACACCTACTCAGGGGTAGGGGTGGCAAACGGGCATGCCCGCCCCGTTTAGACCCGCCCCGCAAAAGCCTGCGAAAAAACGGGGCGGGGCGGGGCGGGCATATTGAAGAGTGCGGGCCTAAAACCTTGTCCCGCCCCGCAAAAAAGTGAGGGCGGGGCGGGGAAAGCCCGCGGGCATTAAACCTTTTAGGCCTAAAAATAGTAAAATTGTATGAAAAAGCTTATGCCCGCAAAAGCCCGCAAAAAAACGGGGCGGAGCAGGGCGGGCACATACAAGAGAGCGGGCCTAAAACCTTGTCCCGCCCCGCGAAAAAATGCGGGTAAAACAGGCTTTCCCCGCGGGCCGGGCCCGTTTTGCCACCCCTACTCAGGGGGCTACCAAATCCGGAAGGAAATCCACTATCAGCAGTATTAATTTGAAGTCCTATGTAGCAACCTCCGGTTTACTGCCTTCTCACTTAAACCCTATCTAGTGCAACTTCTACCTAGGAACCTCCTAGATATGAGAAACCCCTTTCACTCCCCATCACTGCAGCAGTGTCTCAGTCTGAGTCCTAGTTACTGATATTAACAGTCTAAATTGCTTAAATATAAATAATTATAACCAATTCCTTTTTTAGAATTTTTCACAAAATCTTCCTAAATATTCTACCGTACGCTATTTCTAAACTAATAAAACTAAATAGAAGTTTTTTTATCATCTCATACCACTCCATCACTTTTTTCGAATGTGAAAACAACTTATATCATAAAAAATATTTTTTTTATCATAGAAACATTTTATGTAAGCTCATAGTTACACATTTGTATTATAAATTGCAGATAAATTATTTATTTAAATATAACCTAATTTTAAAAATTAAAGTTATATTGAAAATAAAAAGTAACAATTTTTTTATTAATGTATTTTACAAATGTGATATTAATATGAACTAAAAAAAATATATAAATAATTTAATAATCTAGTAATTCAATATTAATTTTATTTTAACAAATTAGATATTCTCTGCTGGAGAATGTAGAGATTAATTTCTCAAATCAAAGAGGAATGAGATGGACAACAAATGTCTTTATTAATAGATTTAATTTAATACTAGTTTGTTTAATGTAATTCAAATATTAAATACATTTTTAAAGATGTAAATATTGACTTCAACAATGTTGTAAATTAGTGTACAATAGGAGAGAGAATTGTGTAACTCAAAAAAGAGTTAGTGTAACTTAACACAACAAAACTCATTACGCGCAGCTTGTAGCCACTGAATACCTGATTGGGGATTCAACGTCAACAACAAACAAAGTTTCGTCGGAGCAATCAACATCACCGTTTTCATCCCAATTCACCTTCTCCGATCGCATGCTTCACTGAATTGCCTTCAATCCATCAAGCTAAGCATTCTTCTCTTCACTCTCTGTTTAATCTGTTTTGTTTCCTTCGTCTTCATCAATTTCGTATTCTTATAATTTGAATTTTTATAGGTTTAACAGATCTAGGGTTTATCATATTATTCATCAATCTATCTGATTCGCATCAATCTTCACTAGCTTTTATCTGTTTTGCATCAATCTTCAATTGTGTTTATCTGCTTCGTTTAAATGTAGATCTGAATTTTGTTTAATTACTGCTTTAACGATTGTTAAACACTAATAAACACGAATCGCCGAGTAATTTAACCAATACGGCAATGTTTTTAATTATCCATTTGTTTATTTAATGAGAATCTATCGCATGTATTTATTGGTATTTCTGTTACATATATGATGTAGTTTAAGCTGGCAATCTTATTAAGTTTTTGACCTAATTCGTTGGGATTTAGTTAGACCTAAAACCTAACATGATATCGAATGTGGTTATTGAAATTGTGATCTTTGGTTAGCAGATTGGCTTTTAATGAACTAAGATTACCACTTTATGAAGCCAGATCAATTATGTTCCGTATTAAAAGCTGGGCAGTTGATCATAGAAGTCAAATCCATATAGAGATGCCGATTCTTAAACACTAATTAACACGAATCACCGAGTAATTTTACCAATACGGTAATGCTTTTAATTATCCATTTGTTTATTTAATGAGAATCCATCACATGTATTTATTGGTATTTGTGTTACATATATGATGTAGTTTAAGCTGGCAATCTTATTAAGTTTTTGACCTAATTCATTGGGATTTAGTTAGACCTAAAACCTAACATGATATCAAAGTTGGTTATTGCAATTGTGATCTATGGTTAGCTGTTTGGCTTTTGATAAACTAAGATTACCACTTTAAGAAGCCAAATCTATTATGTTCGGTACTAAAAGCTGGGCAGTTGACCATAGAAGCCGATTTCAAAAGCTTTGATATTAGATTTTGGGTCTAATTAAATGCCATAAAGCTGATTTTGTGATGTTGAATTTGGTCCAAAAACCTATTAATGTTTGCCAACAAGGTTTTTGATATTAAGCTTTTAAATAAATGTGTAACAATTAAGGTTATACTCTATTTGTTACCTTTTCACACTTTCTTTTACTTGAAAGATTTTGTCACTCTTAGTATGGCATGTAATCTGCTCAATCTGGCACGAAACTAAACAGCTTTAATCAATTTTAATTTTTTCAACAACCATTGACAATCTACTTGGAAAAGCATTTTTTGAATAATTTGTTTTAGAATGCTTGTTTTTTTATTTATTTCATATTTCTCATGTAGATGATTTCTGAACATCTAATTGCTTTTTCTTGAACATGTCTTGTTGCTTTTAATGAAAATTATTTTTTCAGCTTCGATGCATTGTTTTTTATTGTACACACTGAAACCTGAAAAGGTAAGGGGAAAAGAATGCAATAATTCTTTCTGACAACAGAAACTGCTAGTATTTATAATGACTACAGATGCCCTATAGTCAATATTATGTGTTGATTGCAGTCCATAAATTGGAAGTTTGGAACCATTTAACAAAAATTGAATGGTTCACTTTTTGAATTCTCATTCTATCAACATCAAACGTTTCCAATTTATTAATATTGTTAAGATTGGACGATCTAACATTCTTGCTCATACTAAGTGAGTCATATCACACGCAAAATCGTCTTCTGAGATGATCATGGTGGTATCACGTGATAGATGGTTATCCCTCGAGATTGTGATTAAGGTCTATCTCAGGTGATTCCAAAAATGGCATTTAGGGTTGGGTTTGCACAATCAAATTCCCCTAATGCAGTCTGACCACTGTGGTTCCACTGCTGTCACGTGGCCAGACTTCTTGTTCCTCAAATCGCCATCTGTGACGTAGTCAAACTGGGATGGTTCCCAATCTGTTACTTGTGCGGCTTTGCAGATCTATATCACTGTCACATTTTCTCCATAACCCGTGAACGATGCATGAGACAAGAGAGAAATGGGGGAAGAAAAAGAGAAGAGGGTTGAAAGAAAGATCTTGCCATGCTATGAGGGGGGGAAGAAAAAATATGAAGAAAATGAAGTACAGTGGTGAGGCCTAAAGGGATACAAAGAAAGCAAAAGAGTTAGGGTTGCTTAGCCCAATAAGAACTAAACTTAGTGATTCAAGGGGTTCCTCTAAGGGTGATGGTTCCATTTTTACAAACTATATTACTTTTACCCTCTAGGAAAAAATTGGATGGTTTCAATTATGATTGTTGGCTTCTAACATCCAATTATGGGTTGGTCAAGGGTATAAGGATCATCTCACTAGAAAGGTTGAATTGATGGTTGAATGACCAAAATGGAGGAAGATTGATGCTCAATTGTGCAGTGTCATTAAGTCAACACTTCATCCTAACATCAAACTAGTCTTCTATCCTCATCTCACATGCTAATTAATTTAGAATCAGGTGAAGGTACATTACAATAATAAATATTCAATTTCTCCATGGAGTTTGTCACAGTTTAATGAATATCATTGCTTTAAAGAAGATAGATGATCATATTTTTGCTTATCTAGGTAAAGTTCATGACGTTCTTCATGATTTCAATAATCTCATCCCCTCTTGCCACAATTTCATAGCTGAAAAGGAAAAGTAACTTGGGCAACACATCACCTTCTTCCTGCTCCTTTCCTTTTATGAATTGCCTCGTGAGGACTCTAACACCCGTATTCACATTTTGGAGTTTGCTACCATCCTAGATGTCTTGGGTCGTCCCCAATGTTTTGTAAATGTGGGGGTTGATCCATCTGAACTCGTCAGAAAGTACCTCTTCCTCATGCCTCCCCAACTTACTTTGAATATTTTCTCTAAAAGCCGTAAAAAATATGGCTTTACTGCTTCAGTTGCGCTGGCTGGTCATTCATTCGCTTTCCTTTGTCAGTTGCCTTCTCTTTGTGTATGGATTCTCGGTTCTGGTTCTGGTCCATCTGACCACATTACTGGTATTATTAAGGCTCTTTTCTCCTTAATAAATGGTTCTGGTCCGTCTTAACAAATGGTTATGAAACGAAACCCCAAGGAATTGACACTGTCCATATCCTCCCTTGTTTGTTTCATATGTCTTTTATAAACCTGGATGTCCATTTAATTTAATCTTTATCAATCGATTGACTTGTTCTTATGATTGTGTTGTTACTTAAACTAATGGCAATGTTACTTTGCTAGATCGAGCTTCAAGACAGATGATTGGCATCAAATGTGAGTCAAATGAACTCAATTATCACTTTGACAAATCAACGTAATGCTCTACAACATATTCTCTTTTTACTGTACATGGTCAATTGGGTCATCGGGTCGCCTCAAACATCAAAAGTTGGTGTCTGTTCTTTTAAATTTATATGTGGGTCGGGATAATTAGGGAAACACACTTGTAGTTAGCTTCCAAACCTAGTGAATGAATATGCTTCGTTCCCTTTTGTTTCAGTTCTCTCTGCTGTTTAGGGTTCATCTTGTTACTTCCATTGTTGATTTCTTCAATTGTAAGTGGTTATATGAAAAATAAGTCTGAGCTATTCTCTATTTTTGAGAAATTTTATAAAGAAATTAAAATGTTCATTCGCTCTTTACGCACTAGTGATGCCTGGCAGTATTTGTCCTATCAATTTCAATATTTTATGGTGTCTAATGACATTCTTCACCAAACGTCTTGTGTCCTTACACCTCAACAAAATGTTTTGATGTCACCTTTCTCTCTATCATTCTTGAGGACCCACCAAAGTTTGTTCCATACTATGAGATGCCTCTTGACTCTGTTTGCAATCATTCATATGGATCCATCAGAATATGTTTCACCTGCTATTGTACCACTTGAGCCTTTTACGTCTATCCCATCTAATCCTACTCTTGTGGCCCCTTATGCGACACAACCTCTACATGCACAATGTTGTCGTCAACCACATGTTGTGGATGTTCCTGCATGTGATCCTGAAACTGATGCCATTTCAGACTCTCTTTTGCCTTTAAAGGATCTGACACTGAATCTCCTTATTGCTTTTCGTAAAGGTATATGTCTTACTCGCAATGCTTCACCTCATTATATTGTTGAGTTATCACCGCGTCTCTCCTTTGTATTATACTTGTGTATCTTTTTTGTCTTTTATTTCTATTCCTAATTCTCCTGATGAAGCTTTTTTTGCAAGATGTGTGCTAATTAGTGGTATTTGGTAACTGGTTCTTCTACCCTTGAGAAGTCTTTAGTAGGATGTCGTTAGCTTTATGCGATGAAGGTTGGTTCTTAAGGCAAGATTGATCACTTTAAAACTCATTTGTTGGTAAAGGAGTATAGTCAAATCTTTGGCCTTGATTGAAGTGACACTTTTTCACCTGTGAAATGTCTTTAGCAAAGGAGTGAAGTGATCTTTGACATCTGTTAGACTCTTGCTCTTGATTGCAGCTATCTGACATTGGCCTTTGTACCAACTTGACATAAATTATTATTTTTTTACATGGTGACCTTGAAGACGAAGTGTGTATGTAGCAAATACTGGGGTTTGTTTCTCCCGGGGAGTGTTATCCCATGGTCTATGGACTTCACACATCTTAATATCATCGTAAACAGTTTGACATATTCATTACAGTAGTGCTACAATTTGGCATGATACAAAGTAAAGCAGCTCATTCTGTGTTTTATCGCCTCTCAGTTCAAGGGTGCCATTACCTTGTTTTTATGTAGATGATATTGTCATAATTAGTAGTGATCAACATAGCCTACTCCACTTGAAAGTTGAAACAACACCTCTCCCATCACTTAAACACTAAAAACTTTAGCAAGCTCCGTTACTTCTTAGGTATTTCAGTAGCCCAATCCAAAGATGACTTGAAATTTCACCAAGGAAATATGTTATGGATATTCTTGAAGAGACAAATTTATTGAATGTCAAGCTGATTGATATTTCTATGGATCCAAATGTCAAAATTCTATCTCGAGGAGATAGAGAAAGATTGGTTGGCAAATTAAACTACCTCACAGTTACTCGTCTAGACATTTTTTTGTTGGCAGAAGAATCGTAACAAATGACATATTCAGATAGTTGGTTACTTAGATGTCAATTGACTAGGCTCACTAATTGATAGGTGATCTAATTCTGGGTATTATGTACTTGTTGCAGAAAATTTAATATTCTGGAAATGTTGAATACAAGGTCATATGACATAAGTGGTTTGTGAGTTTATGTTGTTGAAATAGTTACTCTAAAGAATTTTAGTTTGAAGAGGTTGCCACACAAATGGCATTAACATGCAATAATAAAGCAGAATTGGATATTGCCTCTAACTCGATTTTTTAAGAGAGGATTAAGTATATTGAAATAGATGGTCAATTTGTAAGGAAGAGGATTCGATCCGGTAACATCAACTATATTGAAATTTAGACCGTCTTTTTTTTAAGGGCAAATAAATATATATAAATATATAAGAGAAAATGAGTCACCACAAAATACAAGATAGAACCAAGGGCTGGTACAAGAAGGAACAAAACTCCCCTGAAAACAAAAAGAACACCAAACAGGCTAGATTTCACTATCAAGAACCACCATCAACAAACCAACAACCACCAGGAGCAACACATGGAGAACACACACCCAATAGCAAGGATGAAGATACTCAGGCTGCTATTGATTTAAGCAGAGAATAGGGTTCTAAAGTCGGTTGGAGAAAGTATGAAGATCTACCAAGATATCATTTCCAGAATAAGAAAATGCTCGTGTCTTCCAAATCCTCTTCTCTTATAAGTGTACCTGAAAAACAGAATTGTTCCGAGATTTTCAAATTGACCACACCACAAAATGGCGAATTATAGTAAGGCCACCTCTAGTCCTATCCCGATCCCCTAACGAAGTAATCATCTGAAAATAGGATATAAGATAAATAGGATATGAGATCTCTAGGTAAGACATACGTCCAACCAATCTATCTAAAAATTCAATATCACACCTTTTTAACAACACTATAAGATCTCAATCCAACGGCCACAAATGTACTGAATGCATCAATACGTTAAATTTTGACTGCCAAGTCTAAAAATCCTGTGTAGTTGAAACACAGTTTTCACCATATGTATAGCTTGTCTTCTCTCATTCAACACTTCTCCACCCATCCATCATGGAACTTACAAAATATAAAATATTGATGCTGGCTTTTCAGTACAACTATTGTAGAACCTGATTAAATTTTTAGTAGTTTATATAGCTGTTCGAAGTTGTTGTGGTAATACTGTCTAAACTGATATTGGATTTCTATTTTGAACCTGGGATTTTTAAGTTTTTGGCTGGGGGTGTTACACTTAGCTGTCTCCTTTTCATATACGTTTTCTTCTCCCCCCATCCATCATGGACTTAAGAAATATTGATGCTGGCTTTTTTATACAACTACTGTAAAACATGATTACATTTTTAATAGTTTATATAGCTTTCGAAGTTGTTGTGGTAATACTGTCTAAATTGATATTGGATTTCTATTTTGAACCTGGGATTTTTTATGTTTTGGGCTGGGGGTGTTACAATTAGCTGTCTCCTTTTCATATTGGTGGTTTTCTTCTCCACCCATCCATCATGGACTTGTGAAATATTAAAATATTGATGCTGGCTTTTTTGTACAACTACTGTAAAACATGATTAAATTTTTAATAGTTTATATAGCTGTTCGAAGTTGTTGTGGTAATATTGTCTAAATTGATATTGGATTTCTATTTTGAGCCTGGGATTTTTTCTGTTTTTGGCTGGGGTGTTATGCTTAACTGTCTACTTTTCATATGGGTGGTTTTCTATGTCCCTTTTTCAATAAAAAATATTTGTCCTCCTTATGTTTTATATCTGGAAATTCAGAGAATTGTATAATAACTCAATTGTTCTGAGATATTTGTTGCTTCCCCTGAGGTTACAGAGATTGATTTGAAATCTCAGAAAATACTCCTGCCTGAACATTTCCATATGCTATAATTTCTTTGCAATGAAGATCCATGGCTAACATTGCATATTATGAATCTAGGGTGTGTATGTGCATTTCATTCTCGGTCAATTTGTTGATGGCATATCTTTCCTTTCTACCGAGAATACATGTTTGATAGAAACATATTTTCTTATCTGCAATTTATGTTACTACTTTTAACTACACTATTTCTTGCTGCAACACTCTTGTCATTGTCTCAAAAGGCTGAAAGTCATGAGTTTGTTAAAGAATTCATTTTTTCAAAGTTATTCTCCCTAAAATCATTAGTCTATTAAGGTCCATGACTCTGTTCCTTGTACGGTTGGATATATATACTAATGATGCCTATGTGTATTGATCATGAATGCCCTGTTTTATGTGGAAAAAAACCTGACATTCTCTTGAGCTTTGTTTTAGAGTTAGAATGGAAGGCGGTAGGAAAATGGAGTGAAGCCCTCCTGATTTGGGGGAGTTCTTTTGGAGGAGAGGGGAAGAGAAAGGTTATGAGTACTGTGTTTGTCATGATGAGTATATTATACGAGAGCGAGAGCGAAAGGATTTAGAGATTTTTTTGAAACCCTCTAAATTACTCTCCCAAATGAGCTTTTCAGTTCCTCCAAATTGGTGGATTTTAAGGAATACTGACTCATAAAAGGTAGGGAGTGATCCTCTTTTCTTCCTCCATTTCATCCCATAATCCTTCCCCTCTTTCCTTCCTAAATCCCAAACAAAGGCATGGTCTTATGCTCTTTACTTTTTGTTGTACAGCTTATAGTTTATTTTCCCTCTAAATTATGCGATGTTGGAAGATAACACTTTTTGAGAAAGCCTTTTGGTCTGTTTATTTCTGGCCAGTCTTCCACAATCTCTTGGAGTTGTACCAGTGGCTAGAAAAACTCATCACAAAGGGTCATATGTATTTCACATTTGTTTTTGGTAATGGCAATTATAGTTGATTAAAATGCTACATCATTTTCCATGGATAAATTCATTTTCAGGAGTATCCTTCAAAGAGTGAATCATACTCGTCCCAAATGAATTGGTAATATGAGACTGAACGCACTCCATCAAAGCACATTAATGACAAACTTGCTGAGATAGAAGGTTAGTTTGACCTATGTCTAAATAGTATTGCTTTTTCTTCTAGTTATGCCACCTGAACCATATATTATTAGAGTAAACTGCCAATTTAATTCTTGAGTATTAAATAGTCCATATTGTTCTCCCCAAGCAATCACGTTAATCCCTCTACTAGTGTGATTTGTGTTACAGCTTTTAAGTGCTATGTTGGATATCCCTCTCTCCCATGTGAAATCAAGACAGACCCTCTCTTCCTACATGTCTGTTATCTAGTCCCCAAACTTCAAAAATACATCAAATTAGTCCCTTATCAGATGCTCTCTTTCTACATTTTTTTAACCATATAGCATCTCTAACATTAGATAGAAAACAAATTCATTATAAACGATAGGATAAATCTGATGTGGGAATCTCCACACCCATGTTTTAGAACCTGCTTGCATGGGTTCAATGGCAGCACAGCTACAGAGTCCCGACTACAAACTGAAGAGTGATATTTGAAGTGTGGTTTGGCCCCTAGGAGCAATTGAGCCGGACTTGAGGGTCCCCCCACCTTTCTTTGTTTGAGTGTAGGAGTGTGCTGCTGAAAGTAGGCATGGATTTTATCCCACGGCGTCCATGAATTTTTGCAGCCAATGACACGGCGAAGCATGTCGCAAGAAATGGGGGATTGCAACCACGCAAGTAGAAGCTGATCTTGTTCCCAAGCTTCAAATTCAGGTGAGATGTGATTGTTGTTTGTATTTTCAATTGAAGTCAATTTCACTTGAATGTGAGGATTTAGAAGAAAATGATGAAGTTTGTGAGCTTTGATCACAGATTCCAGCTATTGACACCATAACAGGTAGTTTTCTGAATAAGTTTCTCAGAAATTGCAGAAAAGGCATAATTCTGCTTTGTAGAAGATGAGTATATGTGCTGAAGAGGAGATGAAGGGCCTTAGGCCTTAGAACCTTGGGGTGTTTCTACAGATACCATGTTAGAAAATTAATTCTCCATTAATTTGAGCAGAGAAATCTCAACTCTGATTTCTTATAATTTGTATTTCTTATATTTTGTGTTTAGTGCAATGAGTGAGACTATTTATAGACTCACAAGGCTAACTAATTTTGTTAGGCAGTTCCTAGAATCTAGGGATTAGTTCCTTGATTCTAGGGACAGTTGAAGTTAGTAAGGATAGAGGAATCCACTGTGCAGTTAGTGTACAGCAGTTACAGTAGGGTATACAATTACATGAGGACCTCCTAAGCTCATCCACTGTTTGGCACCTTGGAGCAATTGAGCAGGACTAGAGGGTCTCCCCTTTTTGTTCGAACTTGATAACATGTCATTCTCCAAAACAAACCCAACTATTGCCTAAGCTGAGGGAAATCTTGTTTATGAGGTTACAAGTCTCCCTTCTCTATTTTACCTTTTTTGGATGTCCATAAGCTCCAAAGAAAAACTAGTTGGATCCACTCACTTTTTTTTTTGACATGAACTAGATATATGGTTCAAAGAAAAGGAAATCATGGGTACATTCAAGTTCTCTATCGACAAAGAGCCAAACACTCTGGGATGCTCTTTTCCACTGCCAGTGCAGCCCAAAAACAAACCTGAATTGATCTGTCAAAACTCTGCAATCCCAGCTAATGGTTTTCATTGTTTTGGGCTGTAGACTTTGGTTCATCTTATTTCCAACCACCCCCTTTTGTCTTCTAGATGTTCCTCAGGGATGAGCATATCAACAAACCTTTCTTATTTAAAAAGGGTTCTGTCTTTACATGTATAGGGCTTGTAGTCTTTCTCTTTGGGTTTTGGCATGACCACTTCATTCCTTCCCACCAGCAGTTTCCTGTGTCTTGTTCCAACAATTAGACTCCTGCTGCAAGAGCTGGATTTGCTCTCTTTTTTTGCGGCTCACTTTGGAAGTAGTGAAGCACGTAGTCAAAGTCCAAAAGGGTCCTCCTTTACCCCCAATATCTTCAAAACCATCTTCTTGATCACCATGTTCAGTCTTTGATTTGGTGTCAATACAAGTAGGTTAATATTCATATTTAAAAAGAAATAAAAGATTCTTTGCTACATGAGCATTGTCCCTCTTTTCAAAGGTTATCATATATCAATAGAGGTTTTGATCCGTATGAATCTGCCAATACGGTTGCGGTTGCTGTCTTTTTTTTATTCGCTTCAAGCTTTTTCGTGATGCGATTCATACGAAGCTTCAACGTGGGTCTCATACACCTTGGCCTAGCATGAGACTATCCATTTTTTAAAGCTTCAATTCTGCTGCTGGTTTCTGTTTTTAGGACTGCAATTTGCATTTTTTACATCAGGTCCTCTCTTCCTACACAGTTTCATATTTTCGCTGCTCGTTTCTGTTTATTTTACAATTTCTGGTTCTGTTCAATGGTTTCTGATATGCCTTCTATTTGCCAATAGTTTAGATTTTGTGCAGCAGCCCCTAGCCTTTCTTTTGGAAATCATGCCTGCTTTCAATTGTTTTAAGATATATTTTACAGGGTTTGTGATGTTTTCTGACAAGATGCTTACTTTGTGTTGACTTCCAAAAATGATTTGTGGTTAGTTTAGAAAGTTATGCAATCTTTTCATAAAATAAAATTATTACAAAGAAAAAATTCAGTTTGATTTTTTTTATGGTGAATTATGCCAGAAACTTTAAGATGAAACTTGAAGCATTATTGTTTTTTGCTTGCTCAGATGAACTGAAAGCCAAATCGATCATATTTTAAGTGACGTGCTAGTTTTAAACTTCAATTTAATTTTCATCTTACTTGCACTGCATTAGTAATACATATTCATCTTACAGCCAAAATTTTGAAAAGAAACAACTTTGTTTTTCATTGTGCTCGATAAAACAAGCTTAACCCATTTCTCTTGAGAGTAAAAAGCTCTCAAACAAATGTCAACCAGGACTACACTTATTTGGCATTACATAAAACCTAGCCAAAATATACAACAATTACATACAGACTAACGTACACCAAAATTTACATTTATATTACAAGTAACCGATGCAGCAGCTTCATCTCTGCAAGATGTTTTCAATTTACAAGCCTCGCTAGAAGATGAGTAACTTTGGATTTTCACACGATAGGAGTTTACACATCCCCTACATACAAATTTGGAAGGTGCGGAACCACCAATTCCCGCACATCTTGTATGCTGCCAGACACCACAAGTATCACATGCCAACATTTTTTCTCCATCATCATCCTTAGCACCACAAGTGCAATCAACTTTCCACTCTTCTGTTCCTCGCTCCTTCCGGAATCGGCTTAGGCCATGTTTGGTAGGACATTTTCCTAGGATTCTAACACTTGAATTTGATCCAAAAAGGAATTTCAAGGTATATAAATTGTTGATTTTACCATATCCTAGAAGTTCCTCAGCTTGAAACCTCTTGTACATTGCATATACCTCTTGAAAAGCACTAGTGACTTCTTTCATCAGGTCATCAACAGTAGCATCTATAGGCAAAACAATTAGTTCTGGGGGTGGTGTTGGATGGTCCTCTTTAGGCTGGTCGGAAAGCTCCACATGACACCAGAGCCTCATATCTGAAGGCGATTCTGTGGTCACATGATCAGATTCATAATTCTTCATAAACTGCTTACAGTCAAGAACAGTTCTAGCTGAATCAGCAATCGTTTTCCTCATACTCTTTGGTCTGTAGCTGAATTTTTTTTCAGGGCGAATAATTGTATTAAATAAAAATGTCAAATCAGATATCACTTGCTCTTCTGAAGGATAGCTTGAATTTGAGGTAAATACATTAGTAAAAGGTCCCAACCTGTCAAGGTTAAAACAAATATTAGTTGGGCTTTTGGAAGAAACATTTGACAGAAAAAAGAAGCATCATAACAATTACCTGAATTCCACAGCACAAGATTTCGGATTGCATCGCGAACAAACAACCATTCCATTTGCAGCTAATTTCCCTGGCAAGTGCTTAAGACTATAGTCTACCAGCTCTGGGGATCTAACTCGCATACATATGGACCCCTTGAGAGTTCGCCTTGTAACCCATTTGGCCTCCTTACATGCACTAGATGCAAGCAGTACCTTTATCAAAGCTTGCTGAACGTCTTCGACCTCATTTCTTGTCCATGCACATAGTATATTATATGGACCGGTGATTTCATGTTGTGGAGACTTTGCACTTCTTGGATTACGAAATTTATGAACCAATTTCAACATAAAGGACAAGAGATCTTTAATTGTTAGAAGTTCGGTTGCTGCAAAAGACTGGTAAAGTGAAATAACAGTCTGCACACGGTTTCGGGCTCCTCGACCATGGAATGAAAATACGGACAAGGGCATCTTGGACAAGGTATCAACGGCCTTATTGTATGCTTCTTTGGTAAGACCATAGCAACCAGTTCCAAATTCATAACCCCAATTGCCATACCATGAATGCCCTTTGGTGATTGCATGAAGCAAACGATAATCCAGACCAAACTTCTTAGACAAGTCCATCACACTAACCTTCCTAAAAATTATCCAGCACAATTCATTACAAAGGAAAACAAACAAACATAGAGCAAACTAAAAGAAAATTGAAGGATTCAAATTTCAAACCTAACAGCAATGGCAGCACAGAGCCTATCCCAGAAACCTAATAAATCAGAACCCGAGAGAAGCATCGAGCCACCTTCTCTTCCGTTGAGAGTAAGCAAGTGGCCATAACCATTGGAATGCACAACTCCATGCAGAAGATGCGTGTTATCTTCAATTTGAAGATACACCCAATCCTCCAGATCATCAACAGAGATGTCAAGATTACATGACTTGCAACTGCAAAGATGTCAAATTACTGTTTCAATTCTTCAGGTATCATCCAAATCAAGCATAGTGAAGAGTAGAACAAAAAAACTGAAATTGTTACCTTGCTTCAGATAATTGGACAAGATCTCCACATTTCGAACAAGGTCTTTGGTATGCTTCGACGGCATCACTACCCGACCTTATTATGAAATGAAATCGCTTTTGACATACAGGATGATCACTCCATCCTTTGTTTTTATCCAACAAAAAAATTCATAAGTATCAGAGTTCAACTTTATCTCTAATTCCACATCCACCAACCACATCACATGATACCACACCAACATACTAATAATAATAATATTAATAATAAAGTTCGTAAAAAAAATAAAATATTTCTACTCTCTATTATATTATGATTAGCTTTTGTGTAATAATAATACTTCACTATTATCTTTAACTTTTTGTAATAATAATAATAATAAAAGACTACAAAATAAAAGCCGAGAAAAAACATATATCCGGTGGAGCCCAGTGGATAGACTAATATAATATTTAAAAAATAAATAATTAAGTAAATATGAAACATTGTAGAATCTAGATTCGGACTCGACTGTTCGACTCACCAACAACTCGGCACTGGTCACAATAAACCGTACTACGAGAACAAGTAACATCCTCTTCAACAATGTCAAGAGTAACCAAAGCAGACGAAAGATCAGAGCCATCAACATCATCCCCAACACGAAACAAGATCTGCCACGTCATCAGAGAGGGAAAAAGAGAGGGAGGAAAAGCGACACGAGCGTGATCAGATAGAAAACGATGAACACGGCTACGAAAAGGTACCGCGTCGGAGAAGTCGCCGGCGGAAGGGAAAGTGAGAAAATCGTAAAGATCAGCGGTGACCCTTCTTTTCATCCTCTTGGTTGGCCTCTCGTTGAATACCATGGTAGGGATGATAAGTTAAGGGGATAAAACGACGACGCTGAATAAAATAGATAGATAGGTTTGGAGAAAGAAAAGAATGAGAGATCTGATAGGTGTGTGAGTGAGTGTGTGTATAAAGGGAGTTGAAGAAGTAACGGTTGATGTAGTGGCGGCGGTGGGTGGATAGTAAGAACGAGGGTAGTGACTAGGGTTTGAGTGTTTTTGTTTTGTATATATCCGGTTTTTTTGTAATTTCTTACAAACCCTTTCTTACTTCTTCGTGCCGGTTCTCTTTCTCTTTCTAAATGTTTCACAACCGCCCTTTCATGATTTTCCCTTTTTTTTTTTAATTAATTGATTGGTAATAATTAAATGGAAATTTAACAAAATAGTCTTGAAATATTATTTATTTAAAATCAAAATAGATAACTATTCAAAGTATTTCACTGTTATATTTATGTATTTAGTTACTTATTTTAAAATTATTTAACTTCTATTTGTAAAATAATATTTTTTAATATAATTAATAGTAATTAAATAAAAATTTAACAAAATAGTCTTAAAATATTATTTATTTAAAATCAAAATATTCAAAGTGTTTGTCTGTATTTAAGTTTTTAGTTATTATATTTTAAAGAGAAAATGGATGATGCACTGACAGTGTAAAAAAGTTTTACACTGTCAACCAATCACAACCTTGAATCAGCATAAATCATACTATAATTTTTAAAAAATTTATATGACATGGCAAAACGATTTGTTTTTATTGGATGACAGTGTAAAAAAAAATTACACTGTCAGTGCACTACCTTTAACCTCTATTTTAAAAGTATTTGAGTTGTATTTTTAAAAAATATTTTTTAAGATTACTGTTATTTAGTACAAAAGAAATTGAAGAAGAAATGCAAAAATGTACATGTGTCATTATTTTATAATAAAATTTTTAATTTATTTTTAATTTAATTTTCTATTTAATTGGAATTGGGGTAGTGGTGATGATGAATGGTTGAGATTATTATTGCTTTTCTTGTTTTCACATTTTCTTAACAATAAGCATTTTCCATTTTTTAAATATAATTAAACAGTTTTTAACTTAAGCAAGAATTTTTCCTACACGGAAAAAAAGCAAGAATTTTTCAATAATAATAATAATAATATTTAATTAATAAATTTTATAAATAAAAATGGTGTTGGAACAGCTTGACTGTAATTTTATAATTAATTATTTAAAAATTGTATAAAAATAAATCAACCTTTTATTTTTTAATATTAATTAATTATTTTTTTAAATTTAGTCTTTGATTAAATTCTTTAAATTAAAAGCTTATATAAAACATCTTTACTGTTCAAACACCAAATTATTTAAATCACTTCAAAAATAATATTTTCACTTTATATTCATAATAGTGATAAATACAATAATATATACTCTTTTATTTATACAATTTTCTTTGTTTTAGTCATCATTTACGGCATAATAGTAACTCTAAAGTTAATTACAGGTCATACATTTTATTTTATAATACGTTATAAATATAATTAGAATTTTAATTATTTTTTAAAATATTTAAATATGTTATAAAAATGCAATCACTTATAAATTTTAATATTTTAATATGTTACTTTAAGGGCTAGTGACAAGATCTGAGGTGTAAAACTTATCTTACTTACTTTTTTTTCAAATTTTTTCAAAGAATATCTTAAATTGATTTTACTTTTTAATTGAAAAATATTATTAAAAAAATGTAATTTATAACATTTAAAATAAGTTAATATTTTATCACTTTATTTTGTTTCAAAATACAATAAATTATTTAAAATATATAAGAATATAAATGACTATAATAGATTATAGTGAATTTTAAAATTATTTAAACTTATGTTCTATAAACTTATGTCCATCAATTAGGAGATTTCACATATCTCTCACTCTTAGAATATAAATAATAAATAATATAATAAACTCTCTTCTTCTACTTCTCAGGAAAAAATTGAAGTCATAAGTATCAGAAGTAATATCATTTTATTCTTATAATGAGTTTGATATATAGTTGCTGAAAAACTTAACAAATATTTCCAAAGGATAATAATAAATTTATTATATAGTTTTTGAAGAACTTATAAAATATATATGAAAGATAATATTGAGTTTATTATATAGTTATAGAAGAACTTATCAAACATCTTCGAAAGAAAGCAAAATAATAATTATTCATAAAATTTTGAAAAAATTTATCAAACATCATGAAGGATAGCAAAATTATAATTTTTATATAATTTTTGAATAACTTATCAAGCATTCTTGAAGGATAGAAAATTAATAATTTATTATATAGTTTCTAAAAAATTTATCAAACATCCCTGAAGGATAGAAAAATTATGAATTTAGGTCTAATATATATATATATATATATATATATATATATATATATATATATATATATATATATATATATATATATATATATATATATATATATATATATATATATATATATATAAAATAAAAGATCCTAGAAAATTGTTCAAAAAGAATAATTTATTTTCACTACGCCAAATTTGGCTTTTAGCAGCACAGCTACGAAAGCGCTTTTAAGAAAAAGCGCTGCTATAGGTTTCGCTAAAAACAAAACTAAAAAACAAGGGAAAAAAGCGCTGGTATAGGTGATCCTACGAAAGCGCTTTTGAAAAGCGCTGCTATAGGCTACCTTATGAAAGCGCTTTTATAAAAGCGCTGGTATAGGCTGGTTACAAAGGCGCTTTTGAAAAGCGCTCTCGTAGCTAATTTAAAATTAAAATTTTTAAAACAAAATTAATTAACTAACAGAATAAAAAAATAATAATAAAAAGAAGAATAAATAGGAAAAGGGACTAGGGTTTGTGTTGGTTAAAAACATTCTTTTCTTTTCCTCCTCAACATAAGAAAAACACCCTTCATCTTCAACAAAGCTGTGGTGGCTTCTCTCTTCCTCTGATTGTCTTCCTCTTCTTCTCCGATCAATCACCGGTGACTCAAACCCTTTTTCGATTCCGTTCTCTTTCTCTGACGTGAATCTCCGTTCGTCCTCTTCTTCTCTCTGATTCGAAGCTTTCTCCGATTTCGTGGAGATGATGTTGCTGGGTTTGAAAGCTGAACGCCGGAAATGAAACTGTTCGCGAGTTGAAATTGTTGTTGTGGTGTTGAACATTTGTGGTTGCTTCGTTTTTGTCCGTTGATACGATCTCCTTGTTCTATGAGCCATTCAATTTCCTCTGTTCAATCCCAGGTATAAATCTTTTTTCACAATGATTTCTTGTGTTTATTATTGAAGATAACCTTTCATTTTCCAATCTTTATAATAGAGATTTGTATTTATTTTGCTCTTAGATATAATTTGAGGTTTTGGGTTTTCTGATTTGAAATTTTGAGATTTAGGGTTTTTGTTTCTTCAAATCTGATGTTGCAAGTTGTTATTTTGGATTATATGGTTGCTATCTACTCCTATAATTTGATGTCGCCTAGTGTTTTAATTTGATTCTTTAAACGTGAATGTTAGAGCTGCTACAATTGGACTTATATGTTGTGAATACCGAGTTATTTTACCTTTTGAATGTGGATTGTGATTCATAACTTATTTTACCTTTTCTTTTTTAAAGTTTTTAAATATATTTTTGTGATAATGCGTTCAATTTTGTTGGCTTTAATTTTTCATTAGGTTTAAGCCCCATGGTGATAAAATTGGTATAAAGCTGTTGAAAATAGTTTTTAAGGATCGAAGCAAGTCAAAGAGGCCCTTTAGTTTTCCTGTAAGTTTCGATGCTAAGCGTTTTCAGGATCTGTAGAACTTGCTATGTCTCTGACAAGTATGTCTTGAACATATATCCTGGATATAGTTGCTTATGAAATAGAGAAAAGATAGTTAATATTTTATGGTAATGAAAAGTTTGGATACATACTTTCTTAAGAACTAATGTTTTTATTAAATTATTCTATTGAAAATTGACGTCTAGATAAATATATTTTGCGATTGGGAAGCCTTGTTTGTGTGCAAGCACACTTGGTAGATGTATATTGTAGAAAGAGTTTTTTATATGTTACAAAGTGTTCACCTTCATTATATTTTCAAATTATTTAATATCTTTTAGAAAGCACCACTTACACATACGGATAGGAAGAAGCTCTAAGAGGAAATTGTCAAAATGAAAGTAATGGTTTGATTTGTTTCTGATTGCAGTTGCCTGCTTTGATGATATTTTATATGTGAATTCAAGGAGAGGTTCAAGAAGGAAACTAAAAACAGCAAACCTGTTATTGTGGTGAGTTTTGTGATTTATATAGTAAGAAGATAAGTGTGGTTTGGAAAAGATTGTATGGCTTTATATCAAACTATCTTTTTGTATAAATTTTATTGTAATTTAGTTATAACCTAATGCTAATGAAAAATCTAATGTGAAACTTGGTTAATTTGTATCTTCCATGCTAGGATGCAGGAGGATTGACACTTTTTTCAGCAATCGATCATTGTTGAGTTTAGTAGTTGATTGAACTATCATGGATAGTAAACCTAAACTAATCCTTTTCCTGTTCTTTACTCATATTATTCACTTTCTAATTTTTTTTTAATCCCTGGACCAAAATCAATGTTATTGAAATATGAATTTTTATTCATTTTCCTAAAATTTAAAATACTATAAGATGTGTTCATGCTTATTCATTTAGTTTACTTGGTTATAATTGAGTAGTGTGGATGTTTTGGTTCTGAAAGATGTTTTCAATACCCCATTTATCTTTCAATTTGTGAGATCCTAATCATAAGTAAGGACTATTTTTTATCGAAAGAGTGAGATCCTAATCATAAGTAAGGACTATTTTTTACATAGTTAAATTTATTTTGCCTTGATCATGTGATTTCTAACCACACATGCTCACCTGAGTTGTGCAGCTGAGTACAAGCTTCGTTGTGGAGGTTTCACAATTTCAGAGAATCAAAACCATTAGTAAGTACACAAAATAATCAATCCCGTTTCAAAGCTGTTTTATGCTAGCTGTTAATTTTTTAACCTCGAAAGTTTATTTTGGTCCAGGTCATCAATTCATTGAAACTCAAAAGTGGACAGTTTTACAACACTCACTTGATCGGAGCTCATAAGTGAACAACTTTACACCACATAAGAAATATTGAGTTTTCAATTATATCATCACATTTTTATATGTGTGGTATTTGCTGTGAGGCTAAGTAGAGAAAGGAAGGAAATGTCTCAAGTTGGATTTTGGGGAAATTTCTTAGGGAGCAAATATATATATATATATATATATATATATATATATATATATATATATATATATATATATATATATATATATATATATATATATATATATATATATATATTTGTATTGTATTTTGTGTTTTGAGAATTTGATTGTAAACTTAGCTTCTAGAGCACTTATAAAATTAGTGATGTTTTATTTGTATTTTGATAATAAATATATGCAATACTAATTCATAAAATGTTTCATATTAAATGTATTTTTTTAAAATTTTATTTGTTTAATATAATAAATGTATTTCTCAAAATATTAGTGAGGATTTGAGATATGTCAAAATATTAAAAAAAAAAAACGCAACCTACGAAAGCGCTTCTGGAAAAAGCGCTGCTATAGGGGAGGCTACGAGAGCGCTTTTTCTGGAAAAAGCGCTCTTATAGGGGGGTCTACAAGAGCGCTTTTCTGGAAAAAGCGCTCTTATAGGGGGGGTCTACAAGAGCGCTTTTCTGGAAAAAACGCTCTTATAGGGGGGTCTACCAAAGCGCTTTCAGAAGCGCTTTTGTTACCTACGCCAGCGCTGGCTTTCACAACGCTTTTAAGCGCTTTTAAAGTCCAAAATAAGCGCTTTCGTAGGTCTTCCGTGTTGTAGTGTTTATGCATAATACATTGATCAAAAGTGAACAATTTTTATAGATTCTAGAAGAATTGCATCAATCATGTTAAATAATTATAGAAGAATTATATTAATAATGTTATTCAGAAGGATTGAAAATGTTATTGTTTTTATTAATAAAAGATTTTTGATTGAAATTATGAATAACTATTTAAATATATATATATATATATATATATATATATATATATATATATATATATATATTCATGATTGTAAATTTATAAATATTTAAAAATTAGATTTTATAACTAAATGTTATTAATTTTTTTTATAAATTATTGATTGATAAAATTAATGTGATTAATTTAATATTTATTTTATATATACTGTTATAGTTTTGTGACTATTTTATTAAGATTGATAAGTACTTATTTGATAATTAAAGGTTATCAATTTGTTATTAATTTGTGTTATCGTTATTAATGTGTTTTATAAAAATATAAATAAAACAAATTGTTCAAATATAAAATGAATTTTTTTCTGTATGTTAGATATTTATTTTTTAAATTTGTATATTGTAAAGATAATTTTTAATGGTGATTTCGATTGAATAAATTATTTTTAAAAAATAATGCATTTTATAGTATACATATATTTTTTTTGTTTAATTTTATAACAAACAAATATTTATTTTATTTTATTTCAAAATAGTTTATTAAGTTATAGTTCTTGCATAAAATATGTAGAGTTATTCATATTTGTTGAATATATTTTTGTGCTTTACATTCTATAATACGGTGGGAGAACTGACTTTTTGAAATGTCGCGGATAGCAAGAGTCGCCACCGACTTTTATTTTATCCAATTTGGAAAGGCTAAAAGAACAGGAAAAGACCTTTTAAAAAGACTTTGAGTTCGGGGGTAGGTTATACAAAGGGAAGGTGTAAGCACCCTTTGTATCCATGGTTATACATGGGCTCTTAATTGCTTAGCTCACTTTGTTTTCAAAATGTTTGAAGTGTGTGAATAAGAAAAGATTTTGAAGAAGAACTTTAGCTTGTAAATAAGCGTAGTCTCTTTTAATTTGATTTTTGAAAAGGAGTGGGAAAATTTTTTGATTTTGAATTTGAAAAGAGTAAGCAATCAGGAGCACCTACCCTAAGTTTTAAAGATTTTGTTCTTTCAGCTTTTCAGTTTGAAAGAGCTATCCATACCATAAAGATGGTAGGTAGTCCTTGCATTGGATATTAAGGGTCATCGAGATTATCGTTCGCCATAAGACTGTCCCTACCATAAAGAGGGCATGTAGTCTTTAGGGAAGGATATAATAGTCATTAAGGCAACCATGAGGATACATTAGCATTCGAAGGGACGATCATCATTTTATTCGAGGCAACATCGAGGGACTAGATCTCATATGATGATTTTATTCGTAGGCAGCAGTCTAAGGTATCCTCGTATTCGAGGGACTTGACTATTTTTTAAATTGAAAGGCAACAGGCAGCATAAGAAGGGTTACCATTAAAGGTGTGTGTGGCACAATCATGCGGTTAAATTCAGATATTTATTTTGTAGATAAGTGGGCTAATTCATTTTGACAAGGCTTGCACTCCCTAAGATTACTAACCACGCAATTAAAATAAAGGCAGAATTAAAAGTTCCTACACTATTACAATAAACACCTGTAGGGCAGAAAAATAAAGGCAGGAAATAAAACCTACTATTACAAGAAAACTTATTGCGACCTATACATATTTTCTAATATTTAAAAGACAGAAAATTAAATAATTGAAATAAAGGCGGATAATAAAATAAAAAGGCAGAAATAAAAGGCAAAATTAAAAGGGCAAAATATTTAACAGAAGGCATTCGACAATTACAGAGTATGGGGTGAGGAAAGAATTCGCGCATAAAAAACATCAACAATTATAAGGTAACAGATCAAAAATTAAAAGGGTTAGGGAAAACAGTGATTAATAGTCATGATGAAAAATAGTTAGCCAAATAATAAAATCAGGGTTAGAAAACCTAAAAATAAATTAGCCTAAAAGTCCTAATTTGATTAAATTAACCTAAGTCTAAAAATGTTATTGTTGAATTAACCTAAATTTAAAAAATTAATTATTTAAACCTAAAAATAAATATTACTCTAAATTATTAATTTAATAAATTAATTATTTAAACCTAAAAATAAATATTACTCTAAATTATTAATTTAAATTAAAAAAAACAAATTAATTTTATAAAAAAAGATTTTAGAGTGATTTATGAAAATGACAAGAATTTTATGGTTTGAGAAAAAAATATTAAGGTTTTAGTGAAAATTTAAATAATAAAACAATAAACCAATAATTAAAAAATGAATTAAAGAAAAACCAGGATTTGATCTGATATGGTGTGGCTGGAGGTCCATGGGATGCCAATGGGATTTTCGAAGAAGCAAAAGCTTTATGCCCTAACAATGGTAAACTCATATTCCTGCATCGCTCCTCTTTAGCCAAAGGAAGTACCTTTTAACCTCAAATCCTTACCAACTGTGCTACGTCACTTATTCGAAATAAAATGACGTTTACAAATGTATGAGGGCAAATTTTGGGGTATGACAGCTGCCCCTGTTCAATCTTCTTATACCTGAGGATGTAGATTGGCTGGTGTGCCTGTCAGAATCTGAAGGTAGAAGAGGATTGAACACTAGAACACCCAAAACTTTGCACTTGCTGATGCAGACGCTTATACTAGAGATGGGCTTGTAGATGCCATCTGGATTTGATTATATGAGTAAGAACAAGTCGTACATTAGACTGTATTTGTGGTGTCAAAATTAAGTTGTTGGCTCGATTGCCCTGAGCGTCTGGAACATATAAGTGAATTGATTGTCGTGACTCTATTGTAATGACTCCATTGTCATAAATCTATTGTCGTGACTCAATTGTCGTGACTCCGTCGTCGTGACTCTATTGTCATGATCGTTTCTGAACTAAATACCGGGATTAGATATGTGACTTAACTGTCGTGACTCCATTGTCGTGACTCAATTGTCGTGATTCCATTATCGTGACTCAGTTGTCGTGACTCAATTGTCGTGATTCCATTATTGTGACTCAGTTGTCGTGATTCCATTATCGTGACTCAGTTATCGTGATTCCATTATCGTGAATCAATTGTCGTGATTCCATTATCGTGACTCAGTTGTCGTGATTTTGTTATCGTGACTCAGTTGTCGTGATTCCATTATTGTGACTCAGTTGTCGTGATTCCATTATCGTGACTCAGTTGTCGTGACTCCGTTGCCGTGACTCAATTGTCGTGGCTCCATTGTCGTGACTCAGTTGTCGTGATTCCATTATCGTGACTCCATTGTCGTGACTTCATTGTCATGACTCCATTGTCGTGACTTCATTATCGTGACTTCATTGCCATGTTCTTTTCTGAATTGAATGTCATGATTAAGTCAGTTTCTTTCTTTGATCGCGTCAACATCGTTCGTGGTGACCGAATTAAATCTTTGAAGTTGATTGTGTCAGTACCGTTTGTGGTAACTGAATTAGATCTTTGAATGTTGATCGTGTCTACACCGTTCGTGATGATAGAATTAGATCTTGGAATATTGATCGTGTCAGTACCGTTCGTGGCAACTGAATTAGATCTTTGAAGGATGATCGTGTCTACACCGTTCGTGATGATAGAATTAGATATTGGAATATTGACCGTGTCAGCATTGTTCGTAGTAACTGAATTAGACCTTGGAATGATGATCGTGTCTACACCGTTCGTGATGATAGAATTAGATATTTGAATGTTGATCGTGTCAACACCGTTCGTAGTAACTGAATTAGACCTTGGAAGGATGATCGTGTCTACACCGTTCGTGATGATAGAATTAGATCTTGGAATGTTGATGGTGTCGGCACCTTGTGGGGTAACCAATTTAGATCTTCGAATGATCGTCTCCACCGTTTGTATTGATGAATTTAGATCTTGAATTGTTGATTTTGTTTATCTGTTTGTACCTGTATTCTGAAAAAGGTAAAGTTAGTCTTTATGCAATGTCATGATGCATGTATTATATGACGAGTCTCTCAAAATAAATGAGAAACTTGTATGTTCATTATGAAGTAATGTATGCAATGTATGAATATGTTTATGCTATCTGGAGTATATTAGTGATTTTTTTATTGAGAAAATAAATCTCTATATCATTGTGATTTTGATGTCTGGTCTTGTTTTGAAGATGCTCAGCTGGGGGTTTATGATTTCTGCTTGGGGATAGCCATTTGAATGATTGATCTTGATGTACCCTGGCTGGGGATAAGAGAGATGAATAACCCTGTTTGGAGAAGAGAAAAGTGTCGGGGAACTGGCAGTGTCGAAGATGTAAACTCCGTTGAGGAACTAAGTCTTTTTTGGACGAGAACATTTGAAGATATCTTCTTAATGATTACTCTGTGGGGATATGATCCTGTGAAATCGACTTTGTGGGAAGACATGGATGTCTTGAACGTTGCCCCCAGTATTATAGTAACTGCCATTTCTGGATTTGTATTGATCAGGACACACCAATGAGTGTTGGTTGAAGTGTCGAACAGGCTTTGCACAGCGTCGCCCCTGCTAGTAGGGACTTTGGAGAGATTCGCCTTGTGAGGACATTTGGGTATATACTATGGGGGATGCCCCTAGTACTCATAAACTTAGGGTGATGCCCCTGGCTGATTGGGAAGTAGCTTCAGACCCACTTGGGTGCCTGCCCCTGATTGTTTGATGCTCCTGAGAGATTCTTGGAATCTTGACTTGATTGCCCCTGTCATTACCCTTGTATACATTACTTCTGGAGTGATCTTGTCTGTCGGGATAACTGTCGGTCATTAGTCGTACCCTGTGCAGGTTCTTCCTGTTGCTAACATTTGAAATTATGTAGCAGAATATGTTTAATAATGAATTCATGAGATGCAATGCATATGTCTGTCTTGAGTTTTTTTGAAAAACATTAAAACAGGAGATGTAAAAACGTGATATTTGTAAAAACGTGATGTTTGTGAAAATGAAATATCAACTCAGCATTTTTGGTAAACCTTAAGGAGTCAGGATACCTTTTTGGTGACAATATGCTTTCAAACTAACCATGCTTCAGTTAGGACTTTCAAGGGTTGTAACGTGGCTTGGTTCACGGTTTAAGAGACAAAGGATAACGGCTCAAAGTTTATTTTGTACCTATTCCAATCTTCGTGATGTTCTTCGATCCTATGCTTAGTTAACTTTACATTTAAATCCTAGCAGGGTTTGAAGTCGTAACATTGACATTTGATGATGGTTAAAGCATCAGAAGTTTATTTTGGAGAGACAGTCATCCTTATTTGTAATATTCTTTTTTGTCGAGGATTTATAACAACCTCTTTTGTTTTTTTTTTGACTTTATTATTCCTAACTTTTGCCTGAACTGTTTATTTTGAGATTACAGTCAGCGGGATGTTTCAATTTTCGATAAGTCTCCTTCATAGGTTTTGACTTAACAGTTTTTTACTTCTTCTTTTTGATGGATATTGACTGCCTGACTTAATGGTCACAGGAACCCATCATTATTTACGTAAACAACGGCTTGTATAATTGAGTTAACTGAGTAACTACCCTGTCCCAGGTTATGATTAAGGGTTTTAAATTGCATATGAAAGAAAAATTCTACTCCTTAGGCTCAAAAGGGTTTACGAGGAATTAACATCCTTATATCTCCACTGTTTAGGAATTGAAACAATGCATAGTCAGCATAGTCTGTTCAAAAGCATCACTGTATGGGGTTGCAGCATCGTCTTCGTCATCCTTCCTCAAAAGGTTTACAGCTTAGCATGAGTTGAATATCACAAAACATATGCAAGGTAAAGACACAATTTAAGATGAGTGATAGCGAAATAATTTATTCAAGACAAACACATGCAATGTACTGATGATGATTATTAGAATAGATAATGTCTATCATAAGTCGAATGTTTAAACAAACAGGAGAGAAATTGCAAATGAAAGTGAAGCTAATGAGCCAATAGTCCATCCTTCTAGACATTAATCAGCTTTGTCATGATTAGGCATGGGAGCAGTGATCACCATAGAGGTCTTGGGAGGATTGAACTCAATTTCACCAGCATCGATCATGTCTTGGATCTTGATCTTTAATGCCTAACATTTATTGGTATCATGCCCGGGACTATTGGAATGGTGGGCACATCGCACGTTTGGATTGTGTTTAGCAGAGGAGGTGTTGATGTGTTGAGGAGGATCCCTCACAGTAATCATTCCTGCCTTCAAAAGATGTTTCAATGTCTGATCTAGTGACATGTTAATTTGGGTGAATTGACGCTTAGGTGTATCTGGCTTGCGTCGTTGTTGTGGAACTAGTGTAGAGATCAGAACTGCCCCAACAGGTTGGTTGCATTTATTATGACCTTTCTGGTTGTGCACACCATCAGTTATATGAGATTCCTCAGGTGAATTGAAATCAATGATCTTGTCGTCAATTAAATCTTGAATCATATGCTTCAATGGCCCACAATCTTTAGTATCATGACCAAAACTGTTCGAATGATAAGGACATCTCGTATTATACTTGTACCCAGGAGTAGGACTGGCAGGAACTGAATATGGAGGCAATAGGGTTATCAAGTTCTGATTGAGCAGTTGTTGCAGAACTTGAGGCAGCGGCATGTGCAACGGAGTAAATGATCGCTTAGGTGATTTCCATTTATCTTATTGTATATGCTGATCCTTCTTCTTCTTGATTAGAAGTACCTTCAACTCTTCTTGCCCCTTGGACAAGTTAAGGATCATCTCTTGGAACTGGTTGTTCTGAGCATGAAGATTTATGACGGATTGCTCGAGATTCATGATGCTGAAATAAACAGCGAGGAAGGATGAGAAGCCCGTCGTGGGAAACCTGTTATGAAATGTTATGAATACAAATGCAATATTTTCAAGGATCTATAAGAATATAGTTAGCAACATTAGAAAGTGATTTGGTCGCATCTTCGTTCGAAGAAATCTGATTCTTGGATGTTCTTCTATGGGAATCAAGCTCACCATATCCAGTGGGTCATAGCCTCTGATTCGGGATACCCGTACTTCTGAATTTGAAGGTACATGGCTAGAGGAAAATAAATCCTCTTGTCCCTTGGTAGGTACTGAGTCTCTGAATTGGAAGGCACATGGCTAGAGGAAAATAAATCCGCTTGCCCCTTGATAGGAATTCAGTCCTTGATAAGAGCACGTGAAATTGTGCGCCCTAAATCCCTAAGATCCTTGAAAGGGTTAGTTAACATGCTAGTGTTATGATGTTATGATGTTATGATGTCATGATGTTATGCGAATGCAGTGCATCTAGGCAAAGCACAAGGTGATAAGGACAAGTATGTCCTACAAGAAAAACCTGCAAGGAAATCAAAGGGTTGGATAACAAACAAGTCACACAAGAGTCTTTAAGTTTAAAGGCTTGCATGAAGTATGACCAGGTGACTACCCTTCCCCAATAGGTACTTCTAAGGATGAGATGAAATCAACAACAGGTTCTACCGGGTTACCCAGAATTGTCAGCTCTTCTAAAGCACCCTCGAACATGATGCATTCACATCATGCAATTATACTTTAAGAAAGAACCTATCTGAGTTGTAGTATCGGGTAGTGACTAGGCCTTCAACAGTTGTCAAGAGTAGCCCCCCCACTACGTCCTAAAGGCCAAGATAGGTTAAATGCTAACTAAAGGTCCTTAAGCTCCGGCGCACCCAAAGGTATATACATAGACCTCCCTCATTTAAGCAAGGTGTGTATATATCTATAGAGTCCTAACTTAAGTGTGAACTTCATATTGACTCATCTCCCACATATGTGAAAGAGGTCACCATGACTATGCCACTCCTATCTTAAGTGTATTGGAATCCGGGTATAGGATTCGTCCTTCATTTAATTCCCAAGCAACCTTTAAAATAAAGCAATCAAAACAAACAATTGAAAACATTTAAGTGAATCCTAAACTTTAAGGTAACCCCTCTTTTATTCGAAAACATCCCCAGCAGAGTCGCCAGTTTTGTAATACAGTGGGAGAACTGACTTTTTGAAATGTCGCGGATAGAAAGAGTCGCCACCGACTTTTATTTTATCCAATTTGGAAAGGCTAAAAGAACAGGAAAAGACCTTTTAAAAAGACTTTGAGTTCGGGGGGCAGGTTATACAAAGGGAAGGTGTAAGCACCCTTTGTATCCATGGTTATCCATGGGCTCTTAATTGCTTAGCTCACTTTGTTTTCAAAATGTTTGAAGTGTGTGAATAAGAAAATATTTTGAAGAAGAACTTTAGCTTGTAAATAAGCGTAGTCTTTTTGAATTTGATTTTTGAAAAGGAGTGGGAAATTTTTTTTATTTTGAATTTGAAAAGAGTAAGCAATCAGGAGCACCTACCCTAAGTTTTAAAGATTCTGTTCTTTCAGATTTTTCAGTTTGAAAGGGCTATCCATACCATAAAGAGGGTAGGTAGTCCTTGCATTGGATATTAAGGGTCATCGAGATTATCGTTCGCCATAAGATTGTCCCTACCATAAAGAGGGCATGTAGTCTTTAGGGAAGGATATAATAGTCATTAAGGCAACCATGAGGATACATTAGCATTCGAAGGGACGATCATCATTTTATTCGAGGCAACATCGAGGGACTAGATCTCATATGATGATTTTATTCGTAGGCAGCAGGCTAAGGTATCCTCGTATTCGAGGGACTTGACTATTTTTTAAATTGAAAGGCAACAAGCAGCATAAGAAGGGTTACCATTAAAGGTGTGTGTGTGGCACAATCATGCGGTTAAATTCAGATATTTATCTTGTAGATAAGTGAGCTAATTCATTTTGACAAGGCTTGCACTCCCTAAGATTACTAACCACGCAATTAAAATAATGGCAAAATTAAAAGTTCCTACGCTATTACAATAAACACATGTAGGGCAGAAAAATAAAGGCAGGAAATAAAACCTACAACTATTACAAGAAAACTTATTGCGACCCATACATATTTTCTAATATTTAAAAGACAGAAAATTAATTAATTGAAATAAAGGCAGATAATAAAATAAAAAGGCAGAAATAAAAGGCAAAATTAAAAGGCGCAAAATATTTAACAGTAGACATTCGACA
Organism: Vicia villosa; assembly: GCF_029867415.1. Lineage (NCBI taxonomy): Eukaryota > Viridiplantae > Streptophyta > Magnoliopsida > Fabales > Fabaceae > Vicia > Vicia villosa. The sequence goes on along the minus strand of NC_081186.1, from coordinate 132,113,485 downwards.
ATCACAGAGTATGGGGTGAGGAAAGAATTCGCGCATAAAAAACCTCAACAATTATAAGGTAACAGATCAAAAATTAAAAGGGTTGGGGAAAACAGTGATTAATAGTCATGATGAAAATTAGTTAGCTAAAAAATAAAATTTAGGTTAGAAAACCTAAAAATAAATTAGCCTAAAAGTCCTAATTTGATTAAATTAACCTAAGTCTAAAAATGGTATTGTTGAATTAACCTGAATTTAAAAAATTAATTATTTAAACCTAAAAATAAATATTACTCTAAATTATTAATTTAATAAATTAATTATTTAAACCTAAAAATAAATATTACTCTAAATTATTAATTTAAATTAAAAAACAAATTAATTTTATAAAAAAAGATTTTAGAGTGATTTATGAAAATGACATGAATTTTATGGTTTGAGAAAAAAAGATTAAGGTTTTAGTGAAAATTTAATTAATAAAACAATAAACCAATAATTAAAAAATGAATTAAAGAAAAACCAGGATTTGATCTGATATGGTGTGGCTGGAGGTCCATGGGATGCCAATGGGATTTTCGAAGAAGCAAAAGCTTTATGCCCTAACAATGGTAAACTCATATTCCTGCACCGCCCCTCTTTAGCCAAAGGAAGTACCTTTTAACCTCAAATCCTTACCAACTGTGCTACGTCACTTATTCGAAATAAAATGACGTTTACAAATGTATGAGGGCAAATTTTAGGGTATGACAGCTGCCCCTGTTCAATCTTCTTATACCTGAGGATGTAGATTGACTGGTGTGCCTGTCGGAATCTGAAGGTAGAAGAGGATTGAACACTAGAATACCCAAAACTTTGCACTTGTTGATGCAGGCGCTTATGCTGGAGATGGGCTTGTAGATGCCATTTGGATTTGATTTTATGAGTAAGAACAAGTCGTACATTAGACTGTACCTGTGGTGTCAGAATTAAGTTGTTGGCTCGATTGCCCTGAGCGTCTGGAACATATAAGTGAATTAATTGTCGTGACTCTATTGTAATGACTCCACTGTCATAAATCCATTGTCGTGACTCAATTATCGTGACTCCGTCGTCGTGACTCTATTGTCATGATCGTTTCTGAACTGAATACTGGGATTAGATATGTGACTTAACTGTCGTGACTCAATTGTCGTGATTCCATTATCGTGACTTAGTTGTCGTGACTCCATTGTCGTGACTCAGTTGTCGTGATTCCATTATCGTGAATCAATTGTCGTGATTCCATTATCGTGACTCAGTTGTCGTGATTCCATTATCGTGACTCATTTGTCGTGATTCCATTATCGTGACTCAGTTGTCGTGACTCCATTGTCGTGACTCAGTTGTCGTGATTCTATTATCGTGACTCAGTTGTCGTGATTCCATTATCGTGACTCAGTTGTCGTGATTCCATTATCGTGACTCATAACCAGAAGTTTATGAAATTGTTTTTTCAACTAAAATATCAAAAATATGTATTAAGATGTGAAAACTAGTATCGAAGAACCAGAAATTTCTCCGATCCAATAAAATTTGTGTGTTTCTAAGGAAAATAAAATTCTAAGAAATTAAGTATTTCATGACATTAATTATTGCATCGACTAAAATATCATGCAAATGTTTATTGTCTCCTCACAATCCGAAGTTTGGGAAGTTGTTTTCTCATACTAAGATCTCAATTTTTTAATTTTTCAAAAATTTATTGATAAGTATCACATATGTTATTACATTTGATATTGAACATCTTGTAGCATATGTTCATAAAAATAAAATGGACTTGAAGATCCATTCTTTAGACGTCTAAAGTTAATTATATGATTGATACTTATGAGATCATCAATTCTAAATTATATATTTGAAATAGCCAAAGTATGATATTAAGATATTTATTCGCATTAAGTCAAAAAAATATTATATGTTAATTCTGTTACGTTGTTGCTTCTGTTATGTTGATTTAGGACTTTGGTGATGATTTTGGAGACTGTTTTGACACTATTTGCATAATTAATTTGTGTGCTAACATTTGGATCAATTGTTGTGTGTTTCGATTAATTGTGCAGATGAGTCCCCCGTTAAAAGGAAGAAGACTGCTATTGATGAGGGTACCTCGTCTGCTCAGGCTCGTTTTGACAGGACTCGATTCTTAAGAGCAGAGCAAGAGGCTCGTTATCATGATCTGGAGAGTAGAGTTGTTTGGTCTGAAAGGACGGCGAAACCGTGTGAGGATGGAAATTTTCAGATAGCTTGGAGCATTCTTCATGATACTTGTTGGGACAAGCTATTTGAACCTAACCAGTTTTATCAGGTGGAGATTCTGATGGAATTCTACGCTAATACATTGCCATGAGGGAACTGGCAGAGTACTGAGCCTTACGCTTTCAAAACTTGGGTGAGAGGTAAGGAAATCGATTTCTCTAAGGATGTAATTTTTGATTATCTGGATAACCCTTTAGCTTTGGTTGAAGAGTGCAAATTTCATCCTCGGTTAAATCGAGGAAATTGGGATGCAGAGGCCATGAAGACAAAAATGTGCATACCGGCCTACACATATGAGTTGACAACAACCGGTGCTCCTAAGACTTTCACCCGGCGTCACTTGAACTCCGAGGCTCAGTTGGTTACTATTGTGGTCCTTTACAACTTAAGGCCACGTAGTCATACTTCTTCGATCACTATGGACACCGTCAAACTCGTTTATTGCGTCCTGAAAGGTGAGGATGTGGACATAGAGAGGATTGTAGCGAATGAGCTTAAAAGGGCGGCGTTGAATGGTACACGATATGGTGATAGGATCAAGTGCGGGTTGATTTTTCTCGGTTTGATTATGGGTTTATGCAAGCAGGCGAATGTGTGGTTTCCATCTGGTGGAAACATTGCCATGGATGGAGTTATAGATGATACTATTGCTAACCATTTTTGTTTGCAAGGTGTTGGTCCTGCAGGTAATGTTGGTAGTGATGAGGGTGGTCCTGCAGCTGAGGCGGCTCCGGTTGCTGCTGCACCACCTGCTATGCCTCAGTTGGGACATGCTGGTTATTGGAACTGGCAGATGCACATGGCTCATCAGCGAGCATTTATGTTTTTACAGGATTCTACTCAGCAGCTTTCTTTGCATCAGCCTAAGGGTTCCATGGATGATTTGGCGGCTTATGCTCGTTGGCCTGAGGGCACACCAGGGTCTCAGGAGGTGGCAACATATGATGAGCCTGATGATGATAGTGAGGAGGCTCGAGTTATTGTTTTTATTTTAGTATTTTCTCATTTTTATTTTATGTTTTTATGTTAAAACCTTATAGATTTTAGTCTTTAGCATTTTGTTCCATCCTTTTGAGGATGAGGTATTTTGGAATTTCAAGGCAAGTTTACGCCTTTTTGGATATTTTAAACCGTTGGTGGTTGTTTAAGTTAAATTTTAAGTTAATATTTTATATTTTAATTATCGTTTTGTTATTCTAAGCCAAAGGTTTGTCCTAGTGATTAACTTGAAGGAACATTGCTTTCGCTTCCTTGTTGAATAAGAGTGATGATATAATGTGAAAATTGTACGAGCAAGGTACATTTTTACTGTTTTCCTTAATATTCCATGATTTAGTTGTCTTTAATTGTACAAATTAGATGTCAGGTTTTTCTTTTGTAAAAATAGTTCAAATATGAATCACTGTAGTATATAAATTAGTAGTGAGGAGACTTTCCATTTGTATATATATATAATTGTGCGGGATACCAATAATGTGCGTCTTAACTCGTTTTTCTTATGTTTCATCTTGCGTTTTTATTGAATTGTGTAAAGCATGGAAGTTATCAAGGCATTTTGTTTCGCATTATGAGTATAACTTCTCGACCAAAAGTGACCTACCCGGTGAGTGTGTGAGTATTTGCTAACCACTTAGAGCCGTTTTGCCAAGATTCATATCGGTTAAACATTCTTGTTTGCATTTTGATATCTCATTACCGATTTTTGATTGAATCTTGATGACTTTCTTTTAACCTTGAATCTGTAACCATTAAATATTATTTAGATTGATTCCTTTGCCTTAGTTTAGGGAGCATTCTTATTATATGATGTTGGCATTCAAGTTGGGGAGAGTTGAAATATATATATATATATATATATATATATTAAGTAGGTTGCTCAAGTTGTGAAAAGAAAAAGAAGTAAAGCAAAGAGCTTTGTGAATAACAATATCGAGTTTACCTTGAAAATGAAAAGGTTGACTTCTTGAGCAAGAAGAGAATGAAATTGGTTGGTAAGGTTGTGATGAAATAATTGTGAAATTGAATGTTCTCTTAGGTTTTGACACTTTCGTTTCAATTGTCGCGAGAAATGACACTTCCTTGTTAACCAAGCCAAGCTACAACCATGAAAGTCCTTAGTGATTCATGCCTTTACACTTTTTAATATTTGTTGCTTAGATGAATGCATAATTAATTCTGGATGTTAGCGTCATTGTTGTGTGAGTGTTAGGATCCTCAATTTTGTTCTCTTACAAGATAACTATGTAGGTTGTGATTCATTCTTGAACTTATTTTGCTTAGGGAATTGTTGACATGGAATTTGTGTTTAAAACTAGCTTCATAATCATGGTATTATTAGGTTAATGGTAAAATTTCATCTTTGTGTACTTTTGGAATTGGAACCATCCATTTGTTCTTTATGATTATTGGTTGTTCTTGTGGAAGCTTGGTGTTCCTTGAAATTTATCATTGTTTTTGTTTGAGGACAACCAAAGATTTAAGTTAGGGAGAGTTGTTATGTACCAAATTATGTTAATATGTAGTATAGTTTTTGGTACCTTTCGATTCGTTTAATAGCGTTTTCGCACTATTTCTTTTACTTTGAGATAATATTTGTTAAGTTTAGTAATTATGTTTATATGTCCTTTAGATCTTCTTGTTTAGGCAACTTTATTTCAGGTTTTGCATTTTTTGAAGCTTGGAGCTTGATAGTAGAGATCGACTTCAAGAGGAAAAATAATGATTTTGGGAGCTTCAAGGGCGCGTCGCGCGGATTAACGCGTGTAGCGCGGCCTGGGACATTTTTTGGCCTTCTTGGCAGAGTGTTACACGCGTTGTAACACCCCATTTTCTACCCGGTAATTACAATAAAATCAGAGTGTGGAAAATTTTAAACATCAAACATGAGGCATTACATTTTCAACTTAAAACCACAAACAACCTGTATTTCATTTATCTTTGATACATAGCATTCGACATCTACAATTTTAAAATTATAATGCATACACAAGTCTATTCAGCTAGATCAAACTTCAACTTATAATTATTCATCAACTATTATTCAACTAAAAACAACTTAAACAATAGTAATTACTTCTTATTATTCAACTTGGATATTCAACAACTATAATAATAACAACAACAGTAGAACAACAAATGCAATCAAAATCCCATCCCTAGTGCTATGTATCAGAGCAAGACACCAACACGACTAACAGCTACTAAAGACTTCATAGTTACTTTGAACATCCACAGCTAAATCTTGAGTACCTGTCCATTTCCCATGGTTGGGAAACATCAGCAGAAGGGGTGAGATATCTACAACTATAAGCAAGTGTATGATAAGCAGTATATTAGAACAGCATCATACAAATTTCACCACTTCATGACAGCAACTATACAACAACCAACAACCACTTAGCAATACCAATAAGCCACTTATTGAATCAACGTAACAACTTAATCATCACAACTTAATAACAACAACAACTTCTAACAACAATAATACAACGATAATCAATAAACAACGAATAATAACAATAACTTTAACATACAACTTAATATGCAACTCAACTATGCAAATGCATGTGGTACCATTCGGAGCGAAACTCCCAACTTAAACATATGCTAGTTTATCGAGGCATTAATAAGGTATAAGCCTTTAACGTGGTGCCATTAAGGCCAAGGAATAAGCCTTCAACATGGTGCCATTAAGGCCAACTTAATCATGCAGTGTATGTCATGCGACTTCAACTTCAACAACAAATACACAACAATGCAACAACAACATCAGCATACAACAACAACAAAACAACAACTTAAACATGCATCAACTGCATCAACTTAAATCAACGTTGGTCATCAGACCTACAACTCAAACGTGTCCATAAATCGGGACAATTCAGCTGCACCTGCAAATCAACTTATTCGACAAAATTATAACATAAAAAATCAACCAAATGTACATATTAGTATACACGACTTACTCCGACAATTTTCAACTAAATCCGGACAACTAATTATACCGCTAAATTTGGCTAATTTGGATAATCAGTACTGTCTCCGTCTAAGCCTACTACTATTAAATTACTCTGCTACTATTAGCTAATTCCCTATTATTGATTTAGTTTTCTGCTACTAGAACCAACCATTATACATACTAATCATAACAGTATGTATATTGTAGTAGAATTTAAGTAGCAGTAATATATATATATATATATATATATATATATATATATATATATATATATATATATATATATATATATATATATATATATATATATATATATATATATATATATATATATATGACCCTGACAAAGGTTAGAAATTTTAATGGTTGGTTCTAGTAGCAGAAAACTAAATCAATAACAGGGAATTAACTAATAGTAGCAGAGTAATTTAATCGTAACAAGCTTAGACGGAGACAGGACCGATTATCCAAATTAGCCGAATTAAGCGGTATAATTAGTTGTCCGGATTTAGTTGAAAATTGTCGGAGTAAGTCGTGTATACTAATATGTATTTTTGGTTGATTTGTTCTGTTATAATTTTGTCGAATAAGTTGATTTGCAGGTATAGCTGAATTGTCCCGATTTATGGACACGTTTGAGTTGTAGGTCTGATGACCAACGTTGATTTAAGTTGATGCAGTTGATGCATGTTTAAGTTGTTATTTTGTAGTTGTTATATGTTGATGTTGTTGTTGCATTGTTGTGTATTTGTTGTTGAAGTTGAAGTCGCATGACATACACTGCATGATTAAGTTGGCCTTAATGGCACCATGTTGAAGGCTTATTCCTTGGCCTTAATGGCACCACGTTGAAGGCTTATGCCTTGTTAATGCCTCGAGAAACTGACATATGTTTAAGTTTGGAGTTCTGCTCCGAATGGTATCACATGCATTTTCATAGTTGAGTCACATATTAAGTCCCGTGTAAAAGTTATTGTTATTATTAGTTGTTTATTGATTGTCATTGTATTATTGTTGTTAGAAGTTGTTGTTGTTATTAAGTTGTGATGATTAAGTTGTTACGTTGATTCAATAAGTGGCTTATTGTTATTGCTAAGTGGTTGTTGGTTGTTGTATAGTTGCTGCCATGAAGTGGTGAAATTTGTATGATCCTGTTCTAATATACTGTTTATCATACACTTGCTTATAGTTGTTGATATCTCACCCCTTCTGCTGATGTTTCCCCTACCATGGGAAATGGACAGGTACTCAAGATTTAGCTGTGGATGTTCAAAGTAACTTTATAAAGTCTTTAGTAGTTGTTAGTCGTGTTGGTGTCCTGCTCTGATACGTAGCACTTGGGATGGGATTTGGATTGTATCTGTTGTTCTATTGTTGTTGTTATTATTATAGCTGTTGAATATCCAAGTTGAATAATAAGAAGTAATTACTGTTGTTTAAGTTGTTTTTAGTTGAATAATAGTTGATGAATAATTATAAGTTGAAGTTTGATCTAGTTGAATAGACTTGTGTATGAATTATAATTTTAAAATTGTAGATGCCGAATGCTATGTATCAAAGATAAATGAAATACAGGTTGTTTGTGGTTTTAAGTTGAAAATGTAATGCCTCATGTTTGATGTTTAAAATTTTCCACACTCTGATTTTATTGTAATTACCGGGTAGAAAATGGGGTGTTACACGCGCGTAGCGAGTTTTAGGGCGATTTGATCATTTAATGAAGGCGCGCGTAGTGTACTGTAAAGTGCGACGCGCGCTCTGTGATATTTTGTTTTACTACATATAGGGCAGATCAGATATTTTGTGGGAGAGACACTTTTTGAGATCAAAACAGAGCAAGATACTACTGTAGCACTCTATAGTCGAAGATTCGAAGCATCAATCATCGAGAAATCATCGTTGATGCTTGATCATCTTCATCTCTGCCTTATTGTGCAAGCTACCATGTCAATGGATAGCTAAATCATTTTTGTATCAAGACAAGATGTAATTTTCCTTTCATTTTGTATGTTTTTCTTATGAACATTGTGTATGAACAAGTTATGAATTTATATAGATGATATAGTTTGTTTATTCTTGAATTGATATGGTTTAAATGTTTGTGAAATACAATATTTATATCTTGATCTAACTTTATCATCTATCAAACATTAAGTCTAGACATGGAATTAATGGTTGATATTCACTTTGTATCGGTTTATAAATGTTATTTCTGTTGTTCAATCGGTTGAAAAATCATTGGTTGAACAATACTGTAAAACTTGCTATCACGTTGCGGAAACGAACGGTATAGACGAACGGTACGTGATATTATTGATTGATAACGAATTCATATGCATAATCATAGAAAGACATACAATTTAGGTTGATGAAATCAAGTATTGATACTTCTTTAAAACCTTAGAATTTTCCTAAATTTTAATCTTTGCTACTAAAGCTTGTGAATGAACTTTGACAAAACCAAACTCAAAGTAACTCTAGCTCACGACAATATAAACTATAGAACGGCGGTAATATCTCATCAATCCCAGTGGAAACGATAATTAAAAAAGTACTCCAATATACTTTCAACATCCAGCTGAGGGGAAGAAATGAATTTGTCCAGCTAAGGGGGAAAATAATTTTTTCTTAAAAGGATATTGTACTCTTTTTCCTTTACTAGATTTTTTCCCACAAGATTTTTTCTAGTAAGGTTTTAACGAGACATATCTTGAACAAACATCCAAGGGGGACTATTATGAATAATGGATGGTTGTCTCCCTATAATTTCATTTCTTATTTGTAATAATTTGTATTGATTAATAACCAGGAAGTTCCTTCATAAATAATTGATCTGCTGTCGCGCATGGATCAAAAACGAGTATTTTGTAAAATGGTAGTTTAGCGGTAACGACAACTCGAATATCGTTCTCACAAGGATTCTCGTTGATTATTAACCAAAGGTAAATCGATTTAGGGGGGGTTTGTTTTAGATTTCGATTAAACAAAATAGTGAAAATAAGTGATTATCAAAATAAGCTGAAATGATTAATCTACTGTTTTGGCTTCCTAACTTATCATCGATCCAAATAATTTCCAACTCACAAGCGGACTCTATTCCCTTTTCGATTATAAAAACAATTATACAAGCGCAATTGAAATTATGTGATGTATGTTCCTAATTCCCGAATTAAGCAAACGGATTATATATAGCAATCGTGAATTAAGCAAACACGACAAACATACGCGGATTAAGCAAACGCGATTAAAGTATAGGAACATGCAACCATCGAAATAAATCAATCTAACCTTGGATAATATCGAATTAAGCAAACAACATATCAAAGATTAGAATTGAAAGGAAATAGATTAATTGGAAAATATAAGAACCTCAAAGTATCGGCGGAAACCGTTTACAGCAGATTAACCTCTAGGAATTAGTTCTTCATGATCAAACGTACAAGCTCTTCCAAAAATGTGAATTGTGATCCCTGGTGAACAGTACCGCGGCTGCTACCCTAAGGGGAAAGAGTGCAACCCGTTTAACAATCTAACTGGGTCAAACATACGACCCAGGCCCAAAACTAAATGACCCGAAACTTAACTAAAACTAGTGCTACAACTTCAACGAATTTTCTGGCCCTTCTACAGTCCGATTCTGACTTCGGCTCCAACATAAGAATTGTAGCTCTTTCTCTTAGCTTTCCGGCGATTTTTAGAACGCCTCAATCGGACTCCTGAAACTCTAGATATGATCGTTTCCGTGCAGACTGTTAAAGCTGAAAATTAAATACGAAAATCAAATAACAATAAAAATAAATTAAAATATAAAAACATTATAAAATACAAAAATAAGACAAGCAAACCATGGAAATGTATAAGTACAACCGTAGAGGAATGTGCATCAAAATGCACTGATCAAATTCCCCCACACTTGAACTTTTGCACTCCGAGCAAAATGAAAAACAAAACAAAGAAAGCACAAATACATCAACAGTTATTCATCCTAGGCTACAAATCTTCTTCGGGTAAGTTTGCATCGACAGGTACTAATCTTGCACACTAAGGACATCGTAAGAACACTAACCACAGATATGCAGACATAAGCCTCCTAAATACACAAACTAATTCAAATCATATTATTATATAATAGCCTAACTTACTCATCCTTTTTGCTCTTTTTCATTCAGGGGCAATCACATTAAGCCCGTTATCTCCACACACTTATAGCAGGACGACCGGTTAGTGACTCTGATCCTTTTGCACGGGGTTCCGGTACTTAAGTGGCATAACCCTTTGTTTACTCAGATGTAGTTGCGGGGGATCAGACCGTAATCCTCCCTACCAAGTTCAGCACCAGAAACCGCTGAACCAACTAACAAAGAGTTTTGAAAACTTTTTTTTTTGAAGATTACACAACCGTTGGGTTAAGTGACCGGGTGAGGGTCACCAAACTTAGAAGGTGTATTCTCTTTTTCTTTTCTTTTTTTTTTCTTTTCGGAACATTCACTTATATTCATCGGTTTCCCTGCGTAAAGTGTGTGAGAGATGGTGCCGACTGCTGAAATAAACTACTCAAGAGCTGTCAGAGAATGAGAATTTAAGGCTAAAACATAATAAAAAATTCAAATCGATTTCCATATGCAGGAGACGTACGGTGTTAGAACAATATCGATCTTGTGAATTTTTCCCACGTCTCCGCAAACTCGACTCAAATCAGTCTATAGCCTAAAACTTTCAAGAAGATGCATTTTTTTATTGGTTGAAATTAAAACAAAAACAAAAAAAATTGAAAGAAAACAAAACAAATAAATGATTCTCTCCCCCACACTTAAGATATACATTGTCCTCAATGAAAGAACATTAATATAAAATAAGAGTGAGAGAAAGGAAAGAACACACCCTAGTAGTCAAGGAGGATAAGTGATCACATAAGCTGCCTTTCCCAAAGAGAGATCTTCTATATTCTCTTCTTCCAAAGTGGGGCTCTCATGGAGTAGCTTTCGATAATTCTCATCGTCCTTAAAAAGTGGTTTAGCTCCTTCGCCTTTTATTCCAGGATCAAAGAATGTTCTTCTAAAAGTAAAAGTGTCAAATGGGCACGTGAAGGTGCTCTCATCTTTCACAACATCAAGGAACCAAAGGTTATGGGGCTGCCTCGCTACTTTTGCTGCATCTTCAAGTGAGATCCTATGCACACACATGGACGAACTAATATCATAAATGTCATCCAAGGTCCATCCAATTCCTTTGTTATGCTTCTTCAAAAGCTGCAAAAACTTACTTTCTTGATCAAAATAAAGTTTAGAAGAAATTATAACCGGAAGTTTTTCATTCATCTCTAAATAAGTATATTTAAGATTTTGAGGAATTGGTTTCAGCTCCCGGGAAGGTGGTTGTTCAATGGATGGTTTGATCCGGGCAGCCGGGGTGTCGAGAGCTTCATCTACATGAACAACTTCATTTGCAACCTCATCTGTAGTAAGAATATCAACTTGCAAGGCAACCTCAATTTCAGCACAAACAGAGCAAATTTTAGTGTCAGTACAAACATCACAAGAGTAAACATCATCAAAACCAGACAATGATGGAAAATCATCTGCAAACAAATCAGTACAAGTATCATCAACATTTTCAGAAAGCAACTCTATTTGAAAAACAGAATGCTCTTCCAAGCGTTGTTGGTTTGATCCTTGAGCTTGTTGCATGGCATTCATCAAAGTGGCAAGCTGTCCAATCTGTGTTTGCAAAGTCTGGAGAGTAGAATCTACTTGCTGTTGATACTGAAGATTATTTGCAGCCATTTGTTTGACAATATCCTCTAGTGAAGGTTCGGAAGGGGCAGAGCACACAACCTGAAATTCCTTCAGATGCTTATGCGGATCCTCACCTGCAAAACCATTAAACCTAGGCAACAAATGTGTTAAACCATATTCCAATTCAAAAGGTGCATCACCCGCAGGATAGTCAATACATAAACCATTATAGTTCACATTAGGGACAACCAACTGCGTTAGTGTTCTTTGTTCAGCCATGAGTTCAACAAACACCGAAATACCGATAAAGTCCCATACATGCAGAAACGAATAGAAAGAATAAAAACGATTAAACTAAATTCAGAAAAATATAAAAACACGAAATTTAATCTAATTAAGACAAATAAGAATTTTGAGAATTTTTTTGGATTTTTTTTGACTCTATGAAAACAGTAAAAAATTCATTAAAAATAGAAAACGATGAATTTGGAGATTTTGGGTCGAATTCCCTTACTCTTTTAGAGTAAGGGAGTATTGATCGCACGATTTTTTTACTTCCAGTAGGCAAAAACGTTTTACAATCGAATACAATTTTTGCAAAATCTGATTTTTTTCGACTCTAAACGCGGACTGACCAAAACCGTGAGGAAACTACGGCCTAAACGCACGAGCACTAAATCTAAGACTCTAAAATCAGTTAATATTCACAAGAATACCCGGCAACGGCGCCAATTTGATCCGCTGTCGCGCATGGATCAAAAACGAGTATTTTGTAAAATGGTAGTTTAGCGGTAACGACAACTCGAATATCGTTCTCACAAGGATTCTCGTTGATTATTAACCAAAGGTAAATCGATTTAGGGGGGGTTTGTTTTAGATTTCGATTAAACAAAATAGTGAAAATAAGTGATTATCAAAATAAGCTGAAATGATTAATCTACTGTTTTGGCTTCCTAACTTATCATCGATCCAAATAATTTCCAACTCACAAGCGGATTCTATTCCCTTTTCGATTATAAAAACAATTATACAAGCGCAATTGAAATTATGTGATGTATGTTCCTAATTCCCGAATTAAGCAAACGGATTATATATAGCAATCGTGAATTAAGCAAACACGACAAACATACGCGGATTAAGCAAACGCGATTAAAGTATAGGAACATGCAACCATCGAAATAAATCAATCTAACCTTGGATAATATCGAATTAAGCAAACAACATATCAAAGATTAGAATTGAAAGGAAATAGATTAATTGGAAAATATAAGAACCTCAAAGTATCGGCGGAAACCGTTTACAGCAGATTAACCTCTAGGAATTAGTTCTTCATGATCAAACGTACAAGCTCTTCCAAAAATGTGAATTGTGATCCCTGGTGAACAGTACCGCGGCTGCTACCCTAAGGGGAAAGAGTGCAACCCGTTTAACAATCTAACTGGGTCAAACATACGACCCAGGCCCAAAACTAAATGACCCGAAACTTAACTAAAACTAGTGCTGCAACTTCAACGAATTTTCTGGCCCTTCTACAGTCCGATTCTGACTTCGGCTCCAACATAAGAATTGTAGCTCTTTCTCTTAGCTTTCCGGCGATTTTTAGAACGCCTCAATCGGACTCCTGAAACTCTAGATATGATCGTTTCCGTGCAGACTATTAAAGCTGAAAATTAAATACGAAAATCAAATAACAATAAAAATAAATTAAAATATAAAAACATTATAAAATACAAAAATAAGACAAGCAAACCATGGAAATGTATAAGTACAACCGTAGAGGAATGTGCATCAAAATGAACTGATCAATAATGTAGTACTCTTTTTCCTTCACTATAATTTTTTCCACTGGATTTTTTCTAGTAAGGTTTTAACGAGGCTATGGACATTCAAGGGGGAGTGTTATAAATGTTAGAACATACAAAACAATCAAGGTGTATCAATGGATAATTTGGTTCAATTGGAGAAGATGATGATTAAAGAAATTGAGAGAAATTAAGAGAGAGAGAGAGAGAGAGAGAGAGAGAGAGAGTAATTGAGGGTGAGTGATCAAATTGGCATTAACATCAAATGGGAGTAGTGAGTCTATTATATAGTACAAAGTTACAAATGATTGGAATCTGAAATAACAGCCAGAATAGAAAAAATAAAATTGTTACGCTTTAGTGTAACCGGTTACGGCAAACAGCGTAACCAGTTACGCCACTACACAACGCCACTGTTTGGCAAAACACGGGCCTGTAACCGGTTACAGTAACCGGTTACGCCAACTGAAGTGCTAAAAACACCAATTTCAACACACCACCTCACTTTAGTTGGTCCAAGTCCAACATGCTCAAGCTCATCTTCAACCTCTTGAACACTTCATTTATTACTCCCTTGGTCAACAAATCAGCCACTTGGTTTTCGCTCTGACAATGTCCCAATCGTAACTTTCCATCACTCACTAGCTCCCTCAAATAACGTAACCGCATCTCTATATGCTTGCTCCTTCTGTATGCAATCGGATTCTTCGCAAGATTAATAGAAGAAACATTATCCACAAGAAGTGTAGTAGCCTCACCCTTTTTGCTACCCAACTCTTTCAATAGATTCATAAGCCACATGGCTTGGCAAGCATACAACGATGCCGCAATATACTCGGCCTCACAAGATAAGAGTGCTACCACCGGTTCCTTTTTCGAACACCAAGAGACTTGAGTCCTACCAAACATAAAGATGTATCCAGCCATTGAATTTCTATCATTTCTATCACCACACCAATTAGAATAGGTGAAACTAAGTAAATCACATTTCCGGCCCGTATCCGATACCGAAAAGAGAATTCCACAACCAAGAGTTCCTTTAACAAATCTAAGAATCCTTTTGACCACCGCCATATGAGAAACCTTATGTCTCTCCATGAGTCTACTAGCAATACCGACACTAAATGCCAAGTCCAGTCACGTATTGCACAAATAACACAATGATCCAATCAATCTCCGATATTGAGTTGGATCCACATCTTGCTCAACCTCACTCTTGGATAGTTGTAGCCTAGATTCACATGGTGTAAGAGCCATATTGTAATGCTCCATTTTACACTTCTTCACGATCTCAAGTGCATACCTTCGTTGGTGCATGAGCAATCTCGTTTTTTACCGTTGGAACTCTATGCCAAGAAAGTATCTCATAATCCCAAGATTCGTCATCTCAAACTCATTTATGAGTTCCTTCTTGAACCTTGAGATACTCTTCTCATAGCTGCCGGTAATTAAAATATCATCCACAAATAGGCAAAGGATGATCACACCATCATTAGCATCCGATCTCACATAGACATCATGTTCGGACACACATCGCTTGAAACCAATATCAATAAGAAAGCCATCAATGCGCTTGTTCCAAGCTCTTGGAGCTTATTTCAAGCCATACAATGCTTTGTGAAACTTGTAGTACCTCATCTCTTGATTCTTCATTACAAATCCAGGGGGCTGCTCAACATAAACCTCTTCATCAAGTGGACCATTCAAAAACGCAGATTTAACATCCATTTGATCAATTCCCAATTGTTGTTGTTCGCAATACCAACAACCAAACGGATGGTCTCAAGCCAAGCCACAGGTGCAAACACCTCCTCAAAGTCGATGTTAGAACAAGATTTGTTCTGATCAATATTCTTAGTTTTGATGATAACAAGGATATGAATTTTGGATGAGATAATGTGGTACTCTAATACACTGCAATTTCCCTTTTCAGGAAATATATAAAGAGTATGCACAAATCAGCGCTCAGAAGCTTTGACTCAGAAGGTTCAGCATGTAACATCAGAACATGGTCTGGCAAGACATCAGAAGATGGTCAAGCAGAATCAGAACATGGGTCTATGGAAGCATCAGAAGATCTTGAGATCAGAAGCAGAAGCACTGAAGTTCTCATGGTATCACGCTCAGAAGCACTTCAAGGTCAGAAGACAAGAAGATGCTCTGCACCAAGCTGTTTGACTCTGATGATATTCAAACATCGTATACACAAACATCAGATCAGAAGCAAGTACAAGATGGCAGGCTACGCTGACTGACAAAAGGAACGTTAGAAGCTATTAAAGGCAACGTCAGTAGACACAGCGTAAACAAGGCTCGAGGTAGTTGACAAAAGAGTGAAACATTAAATGCAATGCTGTACGGAATACGCAAAGCATTAAATGCTCCCAACGGTCATCTTCTCAAGTGCCTATAAATATGAAGTTCTGATGAGAAGCAAGGTTACCAATTCTGAACGAACTTATTCTGAAAAACTTGCTGAAACGCTGTTCAACTGAAAGCTCAGAAACTTCATCTTCATCAAAGCTCACTACATTGTTGTTGTAATATATTAGTGAGATTAAGCTTAAACATTAAGAGAAATATCATTGTTGTGATTATAACTTTTCAGAAGCATTGTAAAACTCTTATTTGATTACATTAATTTGTAAGTAACTAGAGTGATCAAGTGTTGATCAGGATACTCTAGGAAGTCTTAGCTTGTGTCTAAGCAGTTGTAACTAGAGTGATCACGTGGTGGTCAGGATACTCTAGAAAGTCTTAGCTTGTGTCTAAGCATTTGTTCCTGGAGTGATCAGGTTGTGATCAGGATACTCTAGAAGACTTAGTCGTTGGCTAAGTGGAAAACCATTGTAATCTGTTGCGATTAGTGGATTAAATCCTCAGGTGAGGTAAATCACTACGTGGGGGTGGACTGGAGTAGTTTAGTTAACAACGAACCAGGATAAAAATAACTGTGCAAATTGTTTTTATCGTTCAAGTTTTTAGACTACACTTATTCACCCCCCCCTTTCTAAGTGTTTTTCTATCCTTCAGTCGATACCTTCACGTTGCAATAAACCTTTCGCTACCAATCGAGCCTTATACTTGATTATCTCACCTTTGGGATTTGCCTTCATTTTATAGACCCAACGCACACCAATCGGCTACTTACCATAAGGTAGATCAACTAACTCCCAAGTGCCATTCTTCTCAATTGATTCCAACTCCTCTTTCATTATACAAATCCATTTTGGATCGCTTAAAGTCTCCTTCGTGTTCACTGGTTCGGATTCGGTCATAAGCGCAAAATGGACGAAATCACCCTCATTAATGACTTCATTATCTTGGAATCTCTCGCATTCTTGGAGTCTCAAAGGCAACACTCTCTGCCTTGTTGATCTTCTACGATTTTCCTAAGTTTGAACTTCATTTGGGGGCTGCATAATAGTTTCAGGAGTGACCGGATCATCAAAAAACAATGCTGCTGGAAGTTCACTCTGTTGTAATCGGTTACTGTAACCGATTACAACCTATTACAGCTGGATGTCCATCGATTAAGAGATTTCGTGTTGATTTTCTATTTATTACATATGTCCTATAAATATGACTCATATTGTATCAGAATCTCTCACTTTTAGAATATGAATAATATAATAAACTCTCTTCTTCTACTTCCCTGTTCTATTGTTTTATTCAATTTTATAACAATCACATATTTATTATTTTAACTTTTAATTTTTACAAAATAAAATTATAAACTCTCTCCTACAATTGTAATTTTTAAGAAAAAAAATTATAAATTCTTCAAACTGTCATTTTTTTTAAAAAAAAAATTAAAAAGCATCTCATTATAATTTTTGGACTTAAAAATTATAAATCCTCCAAATTATAATTTTTGAACCAAAAAAATTGCAAATTCTCCTCAACTATAGTTTCAAGCTCTCTCAATTACAATTTTCAACGAAAAAATTGCAAACTCTCTTTCAACTGTAATTTTTTAATAGAAAAATTACAAACTTTCTTTCAATGATAGTTTTTTGACAGAAAAATTATAAACTCTCTAACTATAATTTTTAGACAAAAAAAAAATTATAAATCCTTTCTAAACTCTTTATGAGACATAATTACCAAAAACTTCATTGCACTCACTTTATTTTATTATGGTATAAAAACTCAAAATAACTATTTTTATTTATATAACATTTTATCTTACGATAGATCCAAATTAAATTGCAAAAATCCCCTTGAAACAACTCAAAAACAAATCTATCATATAAGAAAAGTCTACCATTTGAGGAATTCTTAAGCTATCCACATCAGCATCTCTTCCCACAATAATCCACATCATTTCTTCCAATTTTTGCCTTTTGATCATTAGTTTTAATTGTGGGCTGCGGCAGTTTCTTCCTTGATCATTGAACTTCTCTGCATTCAACTTCTCAACCTCTCATGATCTTGCAGTTACACATTCTTTACTCTCTCTGCCTATCCACGTTCCAAACCGCTTCCACCCAAATCATTGTGATTTATTGTTTTCCCTTTTCCACTTCCAATCTTCCCTATATTCATGCAATTGAAGTAACAGTTTCAGAATCGTTTCAAAAGGAGAATCTGCGATATCAAAAAGGAGAAACAGGGTACCAACCAAAATATCTGATACGGCGACGAATCTGGGGTTTCCGACTGTTGAGGTAATGCTTAGATCTTATTATCTTATGGTATCAACTATCATTCTACAAAATCCTTCACTATGAATTTGAGCGAAACTGAATCGTGAATGTTGTTTGGTTTTGCTTTTTTTCTTTTCTTTCTGATATCAAATTTGATTACGTACTTTGATTTTTCGTTTTGGTTATGGTGTTGTTTGGCTGCAGTGAAAGAGAATATCAGAGAGGACACAAGATTGCGTGGTACGCTGATGGTGATAAGATTGTGAGGTACATAATGTTTGAGGTACATAATATGATGGTGATAAGATTTGCGGGGATGACAGTTTTCGACGTCATGACTATCATTGGGAATCAAACATTTTGTAATGGCTAAGTGATATATAAAATAAATAGTTCTGCAATGTGAATTGAACTGATATGTACTGATTGAGCACTGATTGATTTTATGCAGAAAGTAACACTAAGGAAATGCTGAATGGAAGCTACTGGTTTTATCTCTGCAGGTGCTGGACTGGTGGTGTTGAGCACGGTAATTTTGGCATCCTGGTACAGACTTTCATTCTTAACATGTGATTTTTTTTGTTGATGGTTGAGTGATGTACATTTTATAATCTTAATTTCTTTCATAACATTATTCTGATTGTTACTCCCTTCCTGTTTTGAAACTTTTAAAATTATAATTTCAACACTGACAAAAAGCTGTTGCTTATGTAATGTTTATGTGTGTATTTGTAAGGCACAACAAAATAATTCCTTAATAGAATAATGAATTTAATTTGTTTGTCAAAGATCCAAAGTCACACGTTTTTGACCAATTACTTGGATTGAAATCTGAATTGAAACTTTGAAAGTAATGAATAGTAGTGAACTATTTTATATATCTCATGTTTCTGTTTTTTAAGTTTTGAAGTAATTTTTGATGACTTTTGGTATTATTAGATAAGAAATAATTGTGGTGTTTAAGTGTATGATCAGCAGAAAGTTTATGTGGAAGCCACTGAGTGAAATTGCTGGACTAACCACAAGTCAAGAAGCTTGAAGATGATACATTGCTGATTGAGGAAAAGTTTAGATAAAAAAGGAAAAGTTTATGTTTTCCTTTTTGATTGAATCAATGTTTTTCCAAATTGGAAAATTTTTACTTTGTTTATGGAGATTATTTGGTGTATTTGCATCAATTTGGTTTTCAATATGAGTTGTTTTGTTTCAGGGATTTATGGTGCCATGGCTGTTGCGGGGAGTTATATATGTTCGATTACCGGAATTGAATCTGTTGGAGGTTTTCATCTTTCAATAGATGATGTTCTTTAAGGACTTGGATATGCAGTTCCTCCAATTATGGCTCTTCTGTTTATACTTGATGTAAGTTCTTTTGGCTATGCAAATGATGATAAGGTTGTGATTTTGTTGTTTGAGTAGATATAAAAATGTGAAATTTGTAAGTTTCTCTTTCTTCTCTTTGGGAACTAATCATTGCAAATTTCTGAATGATTTGATTGCCTTTAGATTGTTTAAGGTAGTGCACTATACTTAGCTGAATGTGTGAAGTGACGCATAGCTAATTGTGACGTGCTACCGCTGATGTATTTCCTGCAGGTTTTCTTAATCTATTGATGTCAAGGATGCATATGTAACCGTCTTGAAGAGGTGCGGCGGATGCTACGCACTGCTGGACATGGATCTCAGAATTCCTCTTGGTTGTCTACTCAACTACTCTGCAGCTTCTCAGTAGATGATTTCCCATTACTTGTGCACTTACTCAAGGATGGATTGTTGGTTCTTTGGCAGGAAAATGTCGGTTTTATAAAATATCCTGATGCACTTCAAATTTCAAGTAGCGGACAGTAGCGAAAATTATTGGTTTTTGCAGCAGGAATGTCAGAGATGTACTTCGTAGCTTGCCCTACCTTCACAACATTTAAATTCATACTGCTTATTTGATTAGAAATCGATGAGTTTGAATCTGATCCTGCTTGGATCAAAAAGTATTCATTTGTAAACCATTATTACATTCTTTGTATTTGTTTAAATTCTTGTATTTTTTAGTCAGTATGGAACAATTGATATTTGGTACCTGAATTCTTAAAGTCTGCTTGTGTTGGCACCAGAATAGTGATTGTCATTGAGTGATTGTTATATCTTAATCACATTGGTTCCTTTATACGATGTTTATATTTCTTTTGGAAATGAGATATTAATGATGTTCCAAAATGATCTAAAAAATCTTTATCACATTGTCCTTGAAGGTTTTTCAAGTTTACTTCTAAAGATATTTCAAAATGATCTAAAAAATCTTGATCACATTGTCCTTGAAGATATTTCTAAAGATAAGAATATGATAAAACGTTATCAATTAAATTGAAATTTTGTTAAAGTGAATAATAACAGGGAGATTAAACTAAATAACATCAATGACATGTCACACTCACATAATCCTTCATTATTCATTTTAAAAATTTTACACTTATCATTTTAAACATATTAACTATTTTTTAAAAAATATTCATGAACAAATAATAAATATTTCAATCAGTTACTGAGCATTTGGAATGAACACTTATAATTTATTTTACATAATTTAAAAAAGTAATAATTTATTTATATTATAATTATTAAATTAAGATAATTTTATATATTTTTAAGAGATTTTAATTTTGGAATCATTTATATATGCTTTCAATAAAAAGATTTTTATATCATTGTTAATTATGAATCATCAAATCATTACAACATTTAATTTAATTATTATATTTAAATGGTTCATGAATGGTCAATCTAAATAATAATAAAAAATTAAAAAATTAATTTAAATATAATTTTTGTTACTGTATGACATAAGAGTACAAACAAATTCTCAATTTTACATTTTTAATACTATTAATTTATTCTTAAAATATAAAAATTTAATATATAAATTTTAATTAACTATTTATATTTTAAAATATCAATAAATAATATAAATATAATAAATTTATTTATTGATACTTGCTTTTTTAAATTATGTAAAATAAAGTAATTGATGTATTTAAAGTAATCTTTATTTTAAAATAATAGTTTTATTAATAAAAAATATTAAAAGTAATAATTTATTTATATTTATAATTATTAAATTAATATGATTTTATATATTTTTAAGAGATTTTAATTTTGGAAACAGTTTATATATGCTTTCAATAAAAAGATTTTTACATCATTGTTAATTATGAATATCTTCAAATCATTACAACATTTAATTTAATTATCGTGAATTCTTATCTACCCAACCAAAAAAGTTGTGTAGAGTTACCTTTAGTATAAAATGCTTTGGAAACAACCAAAAAATATACTATTTAATAATGAATTAAATAGGATAAAATTAAATGATACAATGTGATTGGTGGGATGTACACTACCCAACTTTTTGTGATGGGTAGAGAAGTTGTCCCCTTTAATTATATTTAAATGGTTCATGAATGGTCAATCTAAATAATAAAAAAAATTAAAAATTAATTTAAATATAATTTATGTTACTTTATGACATAAGAGTACAAACAAATTCTCAATTTTACATTTTTAATACTATTAATTTATTCCTAAAATATAAAAAATTTAATATATACATTTTAATAAACTATTTATATTTTAAAATATCAATAAATAATATAAATATAATAAATTTATTTATTGATACTTACTTTTTTAAATTAAGTAAAATAAATTAATTGATATATTTAAAGTAATTTTTATTTTATAATAATAGTTTTATTAATAAAAATTATTAAAAGTAATAATTATTTATAATTATAATTATTAAATTAAGATAATTTTATATATTTTTAAGAGATTTTAATTTTGGAAATCGTTTATGTATACATTCAATGAAAAGATTTTTACATCATTGTTAACTATGAATCATCAAATCATTCCAACATTTAATTTAATTATATTTAAATGGTTGGTGAATGGTCAATCTAAATAATTAAAAAAAATTAAATATGAAACTTAATAATTTTGTAAGATAACAATTTATAGTATATTTATAAAATAAAAAATAAATAATATTATATTGAAATTGATTAAAAATAACTAAGTTAACCGTTGGATTAAATTTATAGAGGATATCCTCATTTATGATGTACAAAATACATTTTACGTTAATTACATTTATGGTGGGGTGTATTTGAATTGATTTGATCGCATATGGGTCTTATATTTTCTGCGATGGAATTGTTGAACCATGAAATAACATTTCAACAGTATAATTTGGAGCATTGATTACAAAAATTAATTTAAATATAATTTATGTTATTTTATGACATAACAATACAAACAAATTTTCAATTTAACATTTTTAATATTATTGATTTATTCTTAAAATATTAAAAAATTATATATATACATTTTAATAAACTATTTATATTTTAAAATATCAATAAATAATATAAATATAATAAATTTGTTTATGGATACTTACTTTTTTAAATTATGTAAAATAAATTATAAGAAGAGTCTACCACTTCCTGATCAATTGGCATATCCACATCAGCAAAACACTCCACAAAATTTCACATCAGTCTCAACCTTTGACTCTTCAATTCACAATTCACGGTTAAATTCTAGCAGTTACTATCTCCATTTGACTTCCCATGTTCAATATGATATAATCATACATGTTGTTAGTTAATAATGGCATTTATTGATATTTACACATTTATGTACAATTATATGCAATAATTTGTGTATATTGCACATTATTAATAATATTAAATTATGGTGAATTCTTATTTACCCACCTCAAAAAGATGGGTAAGATTACCTTTAGTGTAAAATGCATTGAAAACATCAAATAATTGTTCTATATAATAAATAATTAAATACATAAAAATTAAATAGTGTTATCTGATTGGTGGAATGTACACTACCCATCTTTTTGTGATGGGTAGAGAAGTTGCCCCCTTAAATTATTTATATATGTTACAAATTTCAAAAAATCGATAACAAAGTTTTACATTTGACTCATTCTTAAAAAAAAAGATTAATAGATGTATTACTAATTTAAATATTCTAATGATTTAATATATTATTTTTATTTGTCAACTTTAAATTTTTATGTGAATTTAATAATTTTGGTGATGATCAATAATAAAAACAAATTTTGATCATATCACAATTTCAATTTTTTATGAGCACTCATTTATTATCTCTTTTAAAATATTATTTTTTAATTAAATTTCATTTTTCAAAATACATGTAAAATTTATTTAATAAGTTAATAAATTAGTTATTATTGTGTCTAATATATATTTATTTATATATATATAATATAAAATAATTTAAATATTAAAATTAAACTTTTAATGGGTCAAACGATACAACAAATAGGGGATAAATGCTCAACAATTGAAATTGTAATAATATCCGGCTGTCCACCCAAGTTGTGTTATACTAAAGAGTAATGATACATAGAGTATGTAGTAAAAGCAGTTTTATTAACCAATAAAGACATTAATTGAAATTAAAGTTTATTATTAAAATGCTAAAAGGTAACAGATTTTTTTAAATTCTATTAACTGTCACAATCAATTGTTGATAAAAATAAAAAATAAAAACATATTAAATTATAATAATTGAAATAGTAGTAAGGAAATCAAATCAGGTCAAAAATATATAAAATAAATAAATAAGAGTTTCGCTAAAATACACCTATTTATTTTTAAAGTGTATATGGTACTAATATTAACACATTTAATTAAATATTGAATAATAACAAGAATAACTTTATAAAAATATTCGTAGTTTTTTTTTGAAATATCCACACTGGTACCCGTGCGAATGCACTAATATTCCGTTAATATTCAAAATATCGAATATTAACGGGAGCGCGTAGTTATTGATTAAAATATTGAATATTACCGAGAAAACGAAGTTACTAATTACGAATTTGGATATTATCGTGAATATTAACATAAACATTAATTTAATGATAAATTTTAGGAATATTAACGAGCAAATTTGGAATATTAACGGGAACACGAAGTTATTGATCAAAATAATGAATATTAACCGAAACATGGAGTTATTGATCAAAATAATAAATACTAACGGGAACATGAAGTTACTAATCAAAATATTGAATAATGAATATTAGCGGGAACATGAAGTTACTGATCAAAATATTGAATATTAATGGGAACATGAAGTTACTGATAAAAATATTGAATATTAACGGGAACAAATTTGAAATATTAACGGGAATACGAAGCTACTGATCAAAATAATGAATATTTGCGGGAACATGAAGTTACTGATCAAAATATTAAATATTAACGGGAACATGAAGTTACTGAATACGATATTCAATATTAACGAAAACATGAATTACTGATCAACATATTGAATATTAACGGGAACATGAAGTTCCTGATCGAAATATTGAATATTAACGGGAAAATAAAGTTATTGATCAAACTATTGAATATTAACGGGAAAACAAAGTTATTGATCAAACTATATTGAATATTAACGGGAACATGAAGTTATTAATCAAAATATTAAATATTAACGAGAACATGAAGTTAGTAATCAAAATATTGACTATTAACGTGAGTATTAAATTACAGAGCAAAGTATATAATATTAACGGGAACATGAAGTTACTGCTAAAAATATTGAATAATAATGGAAACATGGCGTTATTAATCAAACTATTGAATATTAACAGGAACAAATTTGGAATATTAACGAAAACACGAAGTTAGTGATCAAAATAATGAATATTAACGGGAACATGAAGTTATTGATCAAAATATTGAATTTTAACGGGGACATGAAGTTACTGAACAAAATATTGAATATCAACGAGAACACGAAGTTAGCGATCAAAATATTAAATATTAAGGGGAACATGAAGTTACTGGTCAAAATATTGAATATTAACGGGAAATAAAGTTTATTGATCAAAATATTGAATATTACTGGGAACACGGAGTTACTGATCAAAATATTGAATATTAACGGGAGCACGCAGTTATTGATTAAAATATTAAATATTAACGGGAGCACAAAGTTAATGATCAAAATTTTAAATATTATCAAAAACATTAAGTTACTGATCCAAATTTTAAAAATTAACGGGAACAAATTTTGAATATTAACGGGAACATGAAGTTACTGATCAAAATAATAATTGTTGACGGGTATTTTTCTATCAATTATGTATTTTGAATGAATCATTATTATAAATGGAGTTTGTAGTGGTTTCTCATTGGCCTACTAGAGAGAGCTGATCGTTTGAGATTGGGCTGATAGTTTGTAGTTATAATTGAGCCAAAATAACTAATTTTCTCCTTAACTAGCCATAGTTATCACTAATTGAATTATATGATTTTATTGAATATTTCTTCGTTATAATTTGTGAATTTTAACTTTTCCTTCATTATAATATGTCAAATAAAATATTATTATTTTTATAACTTTTTCAATTTTACCCCAAACTTAATCTTTTACTAATATCTTTTATTTTTCTCAATCACAATGCGCGAAAACGACGGCTACCCGTGCGAACGCACGGGTAAGACACTAGTTATAGTTATGTTACAATCTATTGAAAATCAATAATACAATTCAAATCATCATCGTCTATTTTATAAAAATGTCCTAATTCTTGATAATTTTTTTATAAAATAATATTTAATTTATCTGTGAAAGTATACTAGAAACATAATTGTCTCAATTTTTAGAAATTACAAAATTTATAGAAACTTATTTAACTATATTCTAATTCTGACAAACATTTTATACAATGTGTAATAGTTCGTCTTGCACGTCTTCAAAGACGACTCTAATTAGAAACATCAAATATTATAAATTTTGATAAAAATAATTAAAAAGTAATAAAATATTTTACTACCTTTTACAACTATCATTAATATATATATATATATATATATATATATATATATATATATATATATATATATATATATATATATATATATATATATATATATATATATATATATATATATATATATATATTAATGATAGTTGTTGCTTGAATAGTTTTTTTTAAACAAACTATTTATCTAAAATATTTATTTATATTTTAATATAATGGATTTGTATTATAATTTAATTCTATCCAAAAAATTTAAATAAAGATCTTCTTAATCATTAACTATGGATGTTATGAGATTTATATTATAATTTGATTATATCCATTAAATTTGATTAAAATTTTGACTAATTATTAACTATCGATGTTATAATAGGAGTGCTAGCAACATTATTTTTTATAATTCTATCTACTCTTTATTAAGTGAAACTCATATAATTTCATTAAGACAATTTAGTTGTAGCCACTATATATATAAAAGTAGTTAGGACGTTAATGAAAATAATAATATTAACGGTATATATAATATAGGTGAACATAATGATGGAAATAGTGTAAAATATAAAGATAATATCAGAGATAAGAGATAAATGTGAAGGTGCGAGAAACACAAGAAATGAGGGTTTGAATTGGGTTGTACCAAATATAATCTTTTCGTAACTTAAAACACAAGGTTAACAAGTGAATAAAAATAGATGAACACAATTATTTTTATCCTAGTTCACTGTTAACGAAGTTACTCCAGTCCACCTGCCAAGATGATTTCGCCTTCTCAATAAAGACTTAATCCATTATAACCAAGCTGATTACAAGCAACTACATTGACTGCAATCAATGCCTTCTTGAGACTCCTAACTAGCACCTAGTCTTCTCAAGAAAATAACCAGAATAAACTTCTGATCAACCTTGCTGACAATCCCAACAAATTTTGTTGATCCTTATCGTGAAACCATTATGACTACAACCACAGTCTTCTTAGAACTTCTGACTAGCACCTAGTCCCCCAAGGAAACAATCAACTAAGTTGATTACAAGTGTGTATTACAAGATGCTTTTAATAAGCAAGTTACACAATGTTTAAGTACAACAACACAAAAGTGTTGACAAGCAAGATACGAACAAAAGCTCATTGCTTAAAATACAAAACTATACAAATATTTCTCTAATAGAGTTTGTGCAGCGCTTTGGTGTAGTTTTGTAGTACTGATTCGTTGATTTCAAATTCTTCAAATGACTTCCTTTATAAAGAAGGATAGATTTGTTGGAGGGTAAAACAAGAAATACAAAGTACAAATGTAAAGTCCCCAACGATCATGGTGGGAATGGTAGATAACAAGTACAAGTTGAACTGTCCTTACACCATCCTATAAGAGTAGATGTCACAGTTTACGTTAGTACTTTTATGCTCACCATCACACGCAAGTCGTCCTTGGTCTTCTAAGTCTTCAAAGGCTTCTGATTGTTTGTTAATTGAAGCATGTTTTAGATGGTCAGAACTAGAATCTTCAAACCTAATTCTTTGAGTCTTCAGAGCTTGTTTAGAAGAACCTTTATCATCAAAGTCTTCAACACTTGGTCTTCAGAAGCAATGCCTTTAGATCTTTAGAACTCGTTCAGCAGAACATCGTCTTCATCACCTTTAGAACACGGGACACAAAAGTAAAGCTTTAGAAGGCCTCCAAATCTTCCCTTACAAAGTCACAATCAGAATCTCTTGTACTAACGTTCCTTGGAACCGTTGCATAAGTAGCATTTCATAATCTTGACTTTTTGTAACACAACACTAGTATTCTTCTAGAGTGTTGAGTTCAGAACATGATGATGTCACACGCCTTCTTACCAGAGTCAGAACCTGCAAGGAAAAATCCACACATTAGAGAGAAAATTATTAGTGTATATAATTGTTCCTTGAGATAACATGTAAAGTTATCATAAAAACCTAAGGCCAGATGCAAAACCATTATTGTTCTTACAATCTTCCCTTTTTTGATGATGACAAAACCATGTATTTTTTATGGAACAATTTATATTGGGTAATCACCATGAAACTCAAATTCAGACAAGATAACCAGCTCGCCCTAAATTTATTAATACTTTAACATTCATTTAAGCTTGTTCAGAGTGCCCCCCTGAGCCCAAGAGTCACAAAATAAATTTTGAAGTACATAATAAACTATAGAGAAGGATTACTTCTCCATTGACGTCTCGTCCAAGTCTTACTAGAGCTGCCTGGTCTTCATGTCATAACTTGGCATACTATCAGAACACTATGAGTGTCATAACATAGTTTAGTTATTATCTAAATGCCAAGCATCAAACATCATAATTTAACGTTGGTTATTTAGAAGCTTGATTACACACCAAAAGGTGTCAAGCATCATATTATTAGAAGGTTCAGAACCCGAACTAATTCCTGACTGACCATGTCTTTAGACCATGTATTTTGACCGTGTCTTGGACCATGTCGTAGAACATGTCATCTGACCATATCTTAGACCACATCTTAGAATATGTCTTCTGACCATTTCTCTTGACCATGTTTTAGAACACGTCTTTAGTGTTGGGATTTTAAAGGAGTTTTTCAACAAAAAAATGATCCTCTTAGCATAACAATCTCGATGAACGGATTTTAATTAAATCATTAATCACAAATCAAACACAATAAGGATTCAAGAATCACCTCTTGAAGCACGATTTATCTTTTGATCACCAACGATAGAAGATACCAGCGTCTCTACGTAGTCCACGCGAGTGTAAAGTGGAAGGCGGTGCTAGTCGTTCTTGCTTTGAGAAAATTGACTATTAGCATTGGTAGGTAGGGGTGGGAATAGGCCAGGCCAGCCTAAAGAGGCCTATGGCCTAGCCTATATAAGGCCAGGCTAGGCCAGGCTTATTTAAAAAAAAGGCTAGGCTTAGGCTTTTTTAAAAGCCTATTTAATAAAATAGGCCAGGCTTAGGCTATTAAAAAAGCCTATGAAGCCTTATAGGTCAGTCTATATTTTCATGTATATTAAAAATAGGCTAAATAGATCAGCATATATTTGCAAGTATATTAGAAATAAGGCTTAATAGGCAAGCCTATATATGCATATATATTATAACAAAGGCTAAATAGGTCGGCATATATGTATATATAGGACGACTTATAAGGTTTCATAAATAATATGGATTAATTCAAAACTATAATGAAAAATAGGCTTTTAAATAAGCTTTCAGGCCAGACCAGACTTTTAAAAAGGCCAGGCCAGGCAAAAAAAGAGAGTCTATTATAGGCCACAGGCCAGGCTCGGGCCTTTCAAGTATATCATAGGCCAGACCCAGACCTTATAAAGCCTAGCCTATTTTCACCCCTATTGGTAGGGGAAGAAGCTCCTCTATTTATAGAGAGCTTCTAAAACCCTAATGCTCTTATTTTGGCTTTTCTAAAATAAGCCCAATCTAATTTAATTAAACTATTTAATTAAAATAATATTATTTATAATTAATCAAACTCTTTTAATTTAACAAAAATAAATTTAAATTAAATCATATTTAATTTAACTAACTGTCAATCCTCATTTATTTAATTAAATTAAATTTAATCAAATAAATTATATATGTGCTAATTTATTAAACAATTTAAATACCATTAACACATTTAAATTAAATTATATTTAATGTAATCATTCATTTCACTATAAGTACTTTATGCGTGTGATCTTGTAGGTTCTCGTAACGTTGGCAATGATATTAAATCACCTATTTAATATTATAAACAGTGAGAGGTATCTAGCAACACATCACTGCTACCCAAGTGACGAAATGTCGTGTGATTAGACATAACCTTTCTGTGATAATGATCATGTGTATAATTACCCTTTTGCCCTTATATCTATATTGAACACAAGGCATAGAATGTGTCACCCTTGTATAGTCCAATATTTTATTCCTTGATCCTTGAGTATACTTGATAACAACAAATAAGCCAAATATCTGATATCGACTTATTTGAGCACAACCATGCATTTTACAATCATACTCTATCAAGGGGCCTACAGATATTACTCCTGTATATGTAGGAGGGGCAAATCGCATTTAGGTCACTCATTTCCCTCAACATGATTTGTAAAGTACCCATCAACCATCTTTATGATCATCTTGTTACAGATAACATTTGTTTGGCAATAAAGCACCCAACTCCATATCTAGGGTCCATAGTGGTTTAAAGTCGAAGGGTGGTATACACCTCTATCAGTATGAGAATAACTTATGACACTTACATAACAAACTATGTAGTATTCTCATGGTGGACCAATCCAGTATAAATATTACTCCTAATATTTATACCTATGTGAAGAATTAATATCTCACATAATAGTCTATGCATTACTGTTGTCCTATTTGACAGTAAAGTTTAACTACAAATACTTTAATAATAGCGTCATTACATTTAATTAGGTCTCACGATTAAGTTACACTTAATATGTCATTAAATAGACTAATTATTCTAAGGACTTTATAATGTCATATACAAATAACATAATAAATATAAATCCTAATAAGTATATAAGTATGTATATATATATATATATATATATATATATATATATATTTATATAAACAAATAATATATATCAAGGTCATGATACAAAAGCATATTAAGCCAATAATGATTGGTTATTAGAGCTTACTCTAACAATCTTCCACTAGCACTAAAGCCAATCATACAACAATTTAACATTTGTATGCCTGTTGTGTGCGTCAAGCATCATCTAAGCATGATACTTTATTAGGGTATAAGAAACTCTTCCCTATGTTGGTAATATACACCTCTTCCAATTTTAACTTTTGATCTTCTATCAAAATAAATTGAAGTGTTAATATAAATATATATATATATATATATATATATATATATATATATATATAGATGGATCGCTAGTGAGATTTAGTATTCTGAACTTGCAAGATTAACTCATTATCATCATGAATGAGATAAATGGGATCTGCAATACAAGAAACATAATTTTCTTCTAAAGAATTAGCAAGGCGATCCAAATCATATATTTGACTTTTGTACTAGAAACAACAACTGTCTGAAACCTATTTTCAACTCATACAGTTGTCTAACATTTTATTTATACTATGATATGAATATATATATATATATATATATATATATATATATATATATATATATATATATATATATATATATATATATATATAGTTCATAAATTTTTTAATAACATCATTGTAACTCCTTTACAATGATCATTCTCATATACTCTCAAGAAAAGGAACATCAGGTCCTTTTAACATATCCATAGACCTTCTTGACAGTGATCTAAGGATGAACACTTCAATTATTTTGGTACTTATTTTTTATGCATATGGTGTCCTTTTAACATATACATATGGTGTCCTTTTTCTCATCCAAAGAGGTAAGACATTGTCCATTAGACAAAACATCATGCCACACATGCAATAATCTTAATGTGAGATTTATGCATATCATGTGTCTCAACACTTCGTGGAAATATGTACTTGTGCTAGGGTTGAGATTCATCAACCATCTATCTCTATAGATTCTGATTCCAAACCTTTTAGAAAATCTCGCCTAAGCATTTCATCAAAACCATTTAATTAACCATGTCCTACATTGGTGTTGTAGGGAATTTATTTTGATGATCAGTATGTCGCCTATATACTAATGCGAATACTCCCACTAACCTTCTCGTGCGCACAAGATTTAAAATTGAAATTTATTAATCCAAGTTTTCAAAAATAAACTTCATTAATAAAAGGATTCAACTCCAAGAAGTTTTTCTTAATCCATAAATGGATATAGACAACTTACATACTTTTCTAGTATCTTGTGCCACATGAACCAATTTTACAACAACAACTCTCTTGTTGAATTGGCTTATATTCCATTCTCATAAAGATATATATTTTATTGTGCTTTAATTTCTTCAAATTCTACATCACTCCCAGTGGTTCCTTTAGATACACATTATCTCTAATGAAAGACTCCAGTTCTAGTGACAAAACAATTTTGTCCCTTAACGTGTGATAGAAAATGTGTCCCTTATTTATATTAGAATACATCCATAAATACATCTTCATCTAGATTGTGATCAAGTTTACTTAATAAACCTTACAACCTAGATGATCATAAAGACAAACTAGGTACTCTTACCTCCATATAAAATATGGTGTCTTTATGACTACTTTAAATGGAATTGGTTATGGATAAAAATAATTGTATGTAAAACAATTTATAATCAAGAGCTATAAAGATATAGTCGAACTATATTAAATTGAACAATGTCAAATGTGATACGATTTAAATGGCCATAAATTCTTTATATAAGTATTTACAACAACGAATAATTCATATGTTCTTAATACCTTTTCAAGTTATTTCTTTTTACTTCATTCTTGAACTCTTCTCAAAAGAATTCTAACTCGTTTCAGATATATAAAGTCTAAATCTTATTTGATCCATCCCACATTTATTATAGACGTGCTTATCAAGATTTTAGAATCCAAATCCATAACTTGATTTAGTATTGAAACCACTGTTTTAGATAATCCACACTTGTCCATTATCAAAACACGCATTCCCTAGCTTGTCAATACAAGACTTAGAATTAATGTTTATTTACTAAATGAAACTTAATAACAATTATTCGGTTTCATTTTAAGCTCTAATATAAGTCTAATTATAAGCTTTTATAGTCAATGAAACACATTGTTCTATTCTAGACATAAGCTGACTCAAATTATAATCAATGTCGTACTTCTTAATAGACTCCTCACATTAATATAAATGTGAGATCAACATCTATTATCAAAGGATTCAAACTAAACAGATTCCCTATTTAACTATGTTTTATTTGTGACAAACATTTTCTGAGGCCTATGTAGTTAGGGTTTAACCATGACAAGTTTTGGGCCTCGTGCGGTAGCTTGCCTTGCATCCTCTTAAAGACAACCTGAATTAGAAACATCATGTGTTATTAATTTTGAAAAACATAAAAGGTAATAAAATAGTTTTTGTCATACCCTAATTTTTGACCCCCCTGAGATGACATATCTTCAGGATTTTCATCAAGTCAAAGTAAGTACTCAGGGCAGTCTGGCATTCAATCGAGGGTGTTCAAAGACAAGAGAACTCAGGCAAAGGATCAATCAATAGAGGGATTAGTCTCTAATACAATCATAAGACTCAAAAGCTTCATTATTACACCTATGATTGATTAAGACACCCAGTCATTTAAGTACAGGATTACTCAGATCAACAGACTAGGGTTTGGAGCCTATCAAGGACTAAAATCAGGGATCACCTTTGGGAAACCCTAAAAAGCCCCAGGAAACCATTCAAAGACATTAATCATATTCAAATAACTCTTATGACAAGATCCACTGGACATTACACCTCAATTCAAAGTCTACACTCATCATTGTCCTCTGGTCGACAATTAGGGTTTTTGACCTAATTCACCAAGATAGTTGACTTTTAAGCAGGGCATAGATCCAAAACTCAAGACATGATTCAAGAATCTCTACTACCTCAATATAATCCATTTACATCATTCATTTGAGGAGAAGATCTTGTTTCTACACAAAAGCCCAAAAATTCACTTTATCAGGAAAAGTCAACTGTGAAGGATCATCATTGACTTTTAAGGTTTTTGGTCAAAAAATGACTTTCAAAGATCAATATCATCAATATATGGATATTAAAGTCATTTGACCAAAGAAATTCAAAGAAATTCACCAAGGAGCAAAAAGTCGGGAATTAGGGTTTTTGAAGGCATGGTGAGAACTCAAAATTTCACCTACACAACTCAAAAAACTTCCAACATGAAAGTTGTAGATCTTGCAAAATAAAACAACATATTACAAAGGAACTTTTTTCAAAAGATCAATCATTTATGAAGTTTTGGAAATTTTGGAGTTTAGGTCATGAACACTTAGAAATTTTTCTAAGTGTTTTAACCTAGTTTTCATCCAACTTTGGGCTCATTTTTCACAAATTTCCCAAATGATTCTGAAGAAGACATAAACTAATGATTTAAAGTAGATGTTTAGGGCTTTCCAAATTGTGTTCAACCTTCTCCAAATTCAATTTGAGCTAAGAGTTATGCTTGTTCAAAGTTGGCCTCATGAAGTAAAATTATAGGTCATGGACACTTTTGGACTTTGCAAATTTTGTGCATTTTGCTTCACTAATGGGTGCTACACGACCCATAACATGTCTGAAACCATGCCATGCATTCATTTTCACCATGCCATAAGAATTGAAGAAGATTCTAAAAACAAGAACATGTGATTATGTAATGATTACTTTTGTGAATTTATGGCAAATTGATGAATCACCCAAGGAATCTTCTCAACAACCAATTGGAGCTCACTTTGCATCTGAAATGTCCCCTAAGATCAGATAGAATCAATGGATAGGGGAAGCTAGCCCGAAAATGCATCATTGCATTTTGGAGATTCTTTGAATTTCTTCATGGCTAAGAAACCAAAACTCTCCCATTAAGCAAGCTCACACTCTCACTCAGTACTGAACCAATTGCCTATAAATAGAGGCCTCATTCTCATTCAAAAAACACACCAAAGCAACAGAATTCTTGCTTTCTCTCTTCTTTCTCCATACTTAAGGTTTTCAAAGGTTCTTTGGCAAGAAGACTCGGATTCTTCAAACCAAAGCTCTTCCCTTGGAATTAAGTATTCAAACACATTAGGGGAGTCATTTAGAGGTGATCCAAACCTCTGAAACACTTCTGGGAGTGAGGAATCATCATCTTCACCTCTCACTTGGAGCTGTTGCAGTTGGGGTCGAGCAAGAGGTTCTGGGCACTTTCAGTCCAAGCTAAGCATCTCAACACCTTCCAGGAGGATCACTGAAGCTATCTGGATCGTTGCAACAACTCTGCAACACACTTTGATCAGAGCCAGATCTTCATTTTTCAGGTAAGTTTCCAAAACTTCAAACTCTATGATTCACGCATGATAAATTAAAAATGAAGTTACCAGTTGGTTTCTGCACCTTCATAGATCATTAGCCCTCAATCAATTGCATCAAAGCATACATATATAGCATTTCATGTTTAATTTCAGTTTTAGGGTTCTTAGTGTTCATGCGTGCGAATTTTATGTTACACTTAAAATAAATAAAATTAAAGGACACCATCATAATCCTCGTCCAAAAACGAGCAAAATCCATGTTTACATCTTTAAGTTTGGTTGAGAAACGAAGGAGATAGCAAATTCAAAAAATCTGAAGCTTGAGGTTGAAGATGAAGATGGTGGCGCCATATTTTGAATTTCCCAGATTTAAGTTTATTTTATTTTGAATGGTGGGGATGTTATCTACGAATTCATCGTAGTGTCCCAATGGTTATAGCGCGCGTCCAAAAGCTTTGCCTTGCCTTAGGTCTGGGGTTCGATCCCCCCCTCCGACCTTTTGTTCATTTTATTTTTCCAACTCACTTAATGCCTTGCTTTCACATATAATCATATGGGCTCTTTCTTTGAGCAGGCCACGCGCGTGGCCCAGTTGGTATTTGTTTTGTTTGGTAACCAAGAGGGCGTGAGTTCAACCCTTGGTGAGACCAAACCATATTTTTACTACTATTTTTCTTCATTTTTTTTAACAACTTCACACAATTAATTCACCTATCAAATTAAATCATTTTCACCTCATTTTTCACACACTTGCTATTCAATATATCTATTTTGTGAATCATCAAAAAAATCATAAAAATATTATTTATTTCATATATTTTTATTAGGTTTAAAATAGTATGTTTTAGGTGTTTTCTTAAATACTTTAAATACATATTTTACTTTGTTTTAACCTAATCATTTTGTAAATAAAGTCCATGATAAAACCCTATTTGCTTAGGTCTTAATTGAGTAAAAATATTTATTTTTACTTTAATTAAGTTGACTTTTGTCAATTCTCAAAACTATTTTTCAATCTCTGATTAAATCAAATGATTAGGGTTTTCAAACAACAAAACCTTGTATCATTCCAAATCATTTTTTTCAAATTGCTTTTACACCAGTACTGTAAAGTACTGGGCCTCTAATAGAGTGTAAGTCCCAAAAACCTTCTCTTCTTAGCTTGTTTTCAAAACTGTATTTTCAAAATCTTCTTTCTGTTTTCAAAACATTCTTCTGGTATTTGAAGGGCATTATTCCCGGTGAAACTCTTCAGATACCTATGTGACCTTTGTCCATCTTCACTTCTTCTGTTTTCAAAAACCATTAACTGTTTATCATAAATATTCAACTATTATCAACAAAACAACAAAAATACTGTTGAGGCTCTGTACATACTTCTTCAATGGCCTCCACTCCATCCAGGTTAGGCTTTACAAGCTTTCAATTTACAGTCTTTATTTAAATTACTGTCAAATATAAACTGTGCATATATATTAGTTTAGAACTACGTTTGAGTATAAACCCTAGGACAGTTAAACTATATATATTATAGGAATATGGCCTAGGATTGAGAATGTCTTCCCGGTGAAGGCTCTTTCCTAATTAGAGATCTGTAGTTCAAACCCCCAAGATGAATTATTCCCGGTGAAACATCTTGGCAAAAACCTTAGAATCCAAAAATAAATAGGACACATCCACCCAAAGAGGAATTATTCCCGGTGAAACCTCTTACCCATTTGCTTAGAGCCAAAATAAGTTCAAAACCACATAAGCTTTCTCTTGTGCTATAACAAGGACCCTCGATTAGCCTCCTCTTGGGCTTTGTACAAGGACCCACAGGCTTCTTAAAAGCATTTCCAGCTTCCTCTTGAGCTTGTATACAAGGACCCATCAGGTTACTTATAAACATAGGAACAGGTCTTTAGTCACCTTTTAGCCTACCCTGGTGAGTTTCTTCCAATTTAAACCAGACTTTAAACAAGCTAAGTTTGTCTCAATTTTGCATTGAGTACACCTTTTGGAATGAGAGACATGGACAGTCTCTGTCACCCTTATCTTCATCAATCTTCCTTAGCAGAGTCTAGGATCCATGTTTGGTCATCCTCAGCATTGTGTCAGCCTTCATCTTGGGCTTTAAACAAGAAGTCTCCATTAGATAATCTTTCTGCCATCCATTTCAATAAATCCCTGGAAAGGGTCAGCCTCCAACATATTCCTTCATTTTAACAAAACCCCTGGAAAGGGTTAGCCTCCAAAGTCAATTAATAAATGTCAAAATAAAGATTCATTTCTCCTAGGAGATAATTTCCCCAAAAGAGTCAAAACCCCTGGAAAGGGTCAGCCTCCAAAAAACATGATAAAATCAGTCTTTTAATAGACAAATTCACCAGCTGAGTCAAAATCCCTGGAAAGGGTTAGCTTCCAAAGAAAAACAGTCTTTTAATAAATAAAATCTCCTCAGTAGAGTCAAAACCAACAAAAACAGTTAGCCTCAACCTTGGGCTTCATACAAGGCACCCAAACAATAAAACTCCCCTGTCAAGAGTCAGCCTCAACCTTGGGCATTGTACAAGGCAGATAATAGAGTCTCCCCAGTGAGTTCTTCATCACTCAGTAGCCACAACCTTGGGCTTTGTACAAGGCAGATAAACCATACTTTCATGTGTCAAAGATTCCTAACACCTAGGATCTTTTCCCCATAGAGTCATCCACACTCAGTTTATTTAAGAGTCTGCCACAACCTTGGGCTTTGTACAAGGCAGAAAATAATGTTTTCCTTAGCTAGAGTCAGCCACAACCTTGGGCTTTGTACAAGGCACATAAAATAGAGTCATTCATTCAATTATCCTCAACAGTTAGCCACAACCTTGGGCTTTGTACAAGGCACACAAATAGAGTCTCCCTAAGTAGAGTCAGCCTCAATTCTGGGCTTTGTACAGAACACTAAAATACCCTGTAATTAATCCCCAGTGGAGTCATCTCCAGAGTCAATAATATTAATTAATCAATCAAAAAGCCTCAAGCTTGGGCCTCATACAAGCCAGCTAAAGTCAAATCTTTTATACAGTAGATAGACATAGCTTATCTCTATAGAGAGATATTTTTACTACTCTACCACATTCAAACAAACAAACATTTCCATTTCAATTTCAATTTTAATCAAGTCTCCCATTTAGGATTTTGAAAGGCATGAGCTGGCAGTAAAACCCAGACATGTGGTAACTTTCCCTAATTTGGATGAGCATCTTTCTTTCATTTAAGAGGCATTTGACTGGTATACTTGCACATACACAAGTAAGGTCCCCCTCTTGAATGAAATGAATTCAGTTATTCTGTCACTCTTTTAAATGTTTGTGGTAGAATAGTACGAATACCTCTCTGTAAAGACGATTTCATGCCTCTTTACTGTAAACAGAGATTTAATTCCAAGCTTCAACCTTGAGCTTCAAGCAAGGCATCAAAAACAAGTAATTTCCCTAGTTAGTTCCCCGAACTACATTAAGCTCTGACTTCCACTAGGGATATGTAGGCATGAGGTTCACAAGGAATCTCAGCGAGCTAATAAAATACCAAAAATAGTCAGTTTGTCTATCTGTCTGTCTTTTCAAATCAAATCAATTCCTTCTCCTAACACAAAGGAGAAACTTTCCCAATCATTAGCAGCAAACACAATCACAATGACACAAAGAAGGTTCCTGTAGAGTACTACAGATATGTAGGGTGTTTAAACACTTCCCTATGTATAACCGACCCCCCGGACTCCAGAATTTCTAGTCTAGGTGAAATCCCCACACTTAGCAAACTCCTAGGGTTTAGTTGAGATCTTTTTTCCCCTTTCCTACTCGTAGGACAAATAAGAAAGTTCGTGTGATATCGTAGGAAGAACTGAAATAAAATTCATCCCACCACGGGCGCATTCTCCTTCCAAATTTCGCGTGAAGGGTTTAGCGTGCCGTCCTCCCAAGTGAAACGGGGAGGTAAAAGAAAACGACACCACAGTTTTCAACCTTTTTGTGTTTCTTCTTTTCTATGTTGCTGTATTTTGTCTATTTGATAGTAAATGAATATATGATTGTAGTTTTTGTGTGTTATTTATGAAGGTGATAGGAATTTGAGTTAAGTTGGTTCATGAAGAAGAAAGGGGGAGTTTTATGTTGAAGAAAATATGGTATTGTTGTGTGTGTTGAAGAAGAAGATGATGTATTTGATGGATGCTGAAGATGTTGTTATGATGATATTTTTTGTAATGTTCTGTTTCTTCTTTTTGATGTGGCTGCTTATGCATTTCTTCTTTTTGAAATTGCAAACTTTTAAAAGCTATTTCAAATCTACTTTCAATTTTTAATTATAAGGCTAAATTTAAAAAACAGTGAAAAAGAGTAAGGCGGTTAAAGAAGTGAAAAAAAGGTTAACGAAAGTTAAATTAAATATTGTAATTATCAAATGAATTTTGTTTTACTCTAAAAGTAGATTTTTAAGTATCTGTCACACACTTTGGAATTGTGTTGCTTTCGAGATCATTAAACAACAACGTGATTTCGAATGAGTGATTTGTTTCTTCAAGGGATTAAGTGACAATTTAACACACTTTGCTCCCAAATTCTTCTCATGGATTCATTTTTTTCCATAAAAAATTTCTTTTTTTGGTTCTTCAACAAGAATCAAATCCTACAAATA
The DNA here is from genome assembly GCF_029867415.1 of Vicia villosa. Lineage (NCBI taxonomy): Eukaryota > Viridiplantae > Streptophyta > Magnoliopsida > Fabales > Fabaceae > Vicia > Vicia villosa. The sequence goes on along the minus strand of NC_081186.1, from coordinate 132,073,595 downwards.
TTTCATTTCAAAGTTCAAAAATTATTTACAATGCCTCTGATAATTATAACCATTCTCAAGGTCGTGGTTACAACAATGTAAGACGTGGCCGAGGTCGAAGCTCGTCTGATAGTCGAGGTCCGCCCAAACAATGCACCTTTTGCCCATGTCTCGGTCATGCCACTGACACTTGCTACTTCAAACATTGATTTCCACATGAATACAAGCCAAAAATCAATCAACAGTAAATAACACCACTTCTTCTAATGACCTTTTTTTTTATAAATTCTTCAAATGTTGCTGCAAATGATTCATCTAATTCACAATTGAGTGTTGAGATAATTCAAAAACTTATCTCCTACCAAATTCTTCCAAATCTACTACATTATCAACTCAAAATGTCAACACTACATACATTGCTCGGTGAATCATCAAAATGCATCCATTGAATCAAGTATAATTGATTTTGCAAAAGATAATTGGATTCTTGATAGTGTGGCAAGTGATCATGTTACCTATTCCAAAAAATACTTAACTATTTACTTTATGCTATTTACTTTCCACTGCTTAGCATTTTAAAAATATTTTTAAACTCTGATTAAATTTTCCAAAAGTTTTCAAAACTAAAATTTTCCAAACTACATAATTCACCCCATCTTGTGTGTGAAGTTTCAAGTTTAAAAAGTGGAATTAAAGCCAGACTCCTATTTAAGGACTAATCGTCTCAAGAAGAAGAGGAGTTATCAAAACAATGATGACAAATGTCAATCGTTGCGATCAAAGCAATATACTCGAGAATATCTTAAAATTGATGATCTGAAATGATTAGTTGGATGAATAAATCTGTAATGGACTTATCCAGTTTGAGGAGTTACCAACTCTCACATCTAACGATGTATGGAGAAGGATACACCATATGGTGTCTTCCTTTTTAAGGAAGTGTTTATCAAGAATTCTTGATAAAGGAGGTAAAAAATTATTTTAAGGTTAAAATGATCAAGAAATTATAATTAACCTCTTAAATTAATTAATTTATTTGCTCATTTAAATTAAAATATTTCTAACCCATCAAAATGAGAATTTTTAGTGTTCCATAGCAAAAGGAGCAAATAAATACAAATGTGGGTACATGAAAAGGAAAAATTCAGCACAAAGCCCAACAAGCACCAAGAACACTGAAATATGAGGTCTTAACCGATTAGCACATATTACTAATCGATTAAAAAATCTCGAAAAATATATTTTTAGTTCAAATCCAAATGGACCTTGCACGCCAAGTAAATCAAATCTCAACAATTATGAATATCTCTCCAGAATTAGAAAGACTGAAGAAACTAATTGATTAGGTAAAGATTTAATCGATTATAAGACACACAAAAGAAGAATTTGGATATGATTTTAAATAGCACAATCTATAATTATGAAATGCGCCTAAGAGGGGGAGTGAATTAGGTTCTTAAAATTTATATCGGTTTTCTTGAGATATGTGGATTATTTTCCTGGTTTATGGTAAGGTTATGGAAAGAGTAAAATGCAGAAAAATAAACGACACAACGATATATACTGGTTCCCCTCACAATCCGAGAGTACTCCAGTCCCCTTTCAACACGAAAGAGATTTCACTATAATTAAAATGATTGTACAAGCCTATCCACACCAAATGTGATGCTTTACTATCTAACCCATAGAAAGATCAAAGGCTCTTAAAACCTTTAAGATCTTTAGCACTAAGTGCAAGAAGAACAATCCTCTTCAATGCACACACTTACTTCCAACAATCCTGGAAAATAAGTAAGCAACAATATGTTTGAATAATTACAAGAGTTTTTGAAGATGAATAATATATCAATTTTGGATTGATCTTCCCTTTCAAGCACACAATTCCTTTAATGATAAACAAGTGTTCAATGAATGTATGATATGAAACTTTGGTATTTTGAGTGAAGGTTATATGCACAAAGTTTCAATGAAAATGAAGTATAGACACTTGGTAATTTTTGTGAAAGATATGGACACTTGAATTTTTTGAATTATATGAATGAAAGAGGTAAAGAACAAAAGGTTATTATGTATGGAAGGATGCAAGGATAAAAGGTGAAGAGGTACCATTTGAAGAAATGAAGAAATTCTGAAATTTTCAAAATTTTCACGTGGGAACCGGTTCCATTAATCCAGAACCCGGGTTCCCTATATGCAACGTTATAAAAATTTGAAAAAATGAACTAGGGAATCGTTTCCTACAATGTGGAACTCGGTTCCTAGTCATGAGGAGCGCAAAATATTGTGGCAGGGGGTTCTGGGAACCGGTTCCTCCAAACTGGAACTCGGTTCCCATATGTAAAAAACTCCAAAAACATATTTTTAAAGGTTTGAAAGAGTTTCTAATGTTTTGTAAAGTTTATGGGATATGTATGGATGTTTGAAAACACTTGTTTATGCATTAAGAGACTTGTATGCCATATACCTTAATATCTTTGATCAATCAAGTTTAAGCTCCTTTTGGAATACTTGAATCTTGTGCTTTCATGTGTATTGATCCATTCCTTTTGCAATTGAGATCTTGTCTTCATCAAATCAAAGTTGTAGTAAAATTGTCTTCACACAATCTGCAGATAAAGATCTTTAATTCCACACGCTAAAATCCTCCAAAAAAAATAGGTACCTCATTCTTCACTCTTCTCGCGTCTCACTCATACGTCTCTCTTACATCACATATTCTCTATGTATTTCTTCTCGGGAGTTCTTTACTTGTCATAAGTGTCACCATGACCTCCCCTACTCAAAAACCCAAAATGCCATCATAAAAAAGAGATGTCATCAAAGCTGCAATGATAAATAAACATGAATAAGAAAAGAAAATGATCTCAGAGAAAAAGATCACAGAGCCATGGTTTATGGATGAGATCTTCATGAGATGATACAAACCATAATCTCACATTTATTAAGCCTCATTAAGAGCATTCTTGATAAAAGAACCTGTTAGAATCTTTCCAGATCTAGTACAAGAATTTTACACCAACCTGAACATTCTAGGAAAAACCCTAATATCCTCAGTAAATAAGGTGAAGGTAATAATTTATAGAGAACGATTTGGAAGAATGTTTGAAATACCCTTCCTTGGAACACCCTACAAACCTGAAAATCCATTATAACTCAAAATCTCCAAAAGAAACATATCTCTAAACTCTCTTGTAACAAATCCCGTATAGAAAAGAAGCCTTCCCTTCAAAACAACATTACTGAAACCAAAAATCTGGATACTCCACTATCTTCTAACAAGAATCTTACTTCCAAGAAATATTAATGTCAATTTTGTTGTCAAGAATGATATTTTACCTCTTTGGCTTCTCATCCAAAACATACCAACCAATTGGGTTGATGGAATATTTTAGCACATGCCTCTCTCTAGAGTAAAACCCTCAACATATCTCCCATATGAGGTAATGATTTCAAGAATTCTACGACACTTCAAAATTGATTTTCAAAAGGAAAGATCAATCTCATCTGACACTAAAATTGATTATACCGGCCTCAGAAATATGAATATCAGATATGAAGAACTGAGGGACGATTGGGATAATGATGATGAAGAACAAATAGTAGACATTGACATAAAACAAGTTTGGGAAATATGTCAAGCCATAGTGAAAGAAGTAAAAGAGATAAAGAAGATAATCTCATGAGAATAAAAGAAACCTATGACAATTTTATGAACTCACTTATTTGTTTAAATTCCCTTCATGTACTTTATGTTTTTCGCGAATTTCCTTCATAGTTTTAATTCAGTAAAATTTCCTTTTTTCACCTTGAATTTCAATAATAATATAAGTGTGATGTTGTTTCTTTCTTTAAAATGTCTAAAATCCCCTTGTTTGGCATATTTGATTCTCGGAATGCATCTTTACCCGCCTTTTTGATTTTGATAAAGGGGGAGAGGTATACAATTAGGGGGAAAGTATATTCTTTATCTAACTTAGGGGGGGGGGGGGTTTAATCACTCTACATATATATATATATATATATATATATATATATATATATATATATATATATATATATATATATATATATATTCTTTTACCACCTTCCCTGAGAGATGCGTTGTTGTCATCATAAAAAAGGGGAAGAATGTGGAACATTGTTTTGTAGGTAATAAACCTTTCATCAAGATTTCATCTTTTAATGATGACAACTAAGGAATACCAATGATAAGTCAAGCACATCACTTAAGCGATTAAAGATGCAAAGCTAAGTATTATGGTTTGATGAGCTTGACTATCCGAAGAAGGCAAACTAAGTGGAAATTATATAAAGCTTTAAGTGATCTTAAGTCGTGTCTACACAAATATAATATCTGACGACGGGCTTGTAGGAAAATAGTTAATCTCCTAATTTAGTAAGTGATATGAGTGAACTTATGTAAGCAAAGAGACATTTTTGTAAAAGTATATGGCTATAAGCACACACACAACACACACACAGTAAAACCTTTTCAATCAAGATAAACATATTTAAAAATGACTTGGAGTTGCACCAAATGGCTTAGGAGCATTGGAAATAGCTAGAGAGAAAATTTGACTTATCTAATCGATAGGGTCTTTGGTCTAATTGATTAAGTAAGTTCAAACTTACGCCCAAGCCTTTTAGACAACATCTTAATGATGTGCAACGGCTAGATATATTTTCTTTCCTTTTAAAGTATTTGAAATCGATTGTTTTTAAAATTCTAATCGATTAAAATAAATGCAATTGAATTAGATAACACAAAAATTCATTTATTGAAAATTCCATTTTGGGAACACATCTTGCCTATAAAAAAGGGCTCCTTTTCTCATATCAAACAATCTAGAATCGTGTTTTGACACTACCATCTCTCACACAACCACTCTCTAATTTTTATCTTAACTTTCTCTCACTAGATGTCATAGCCAAATGCTTTTGTGAGAAAAGTTCCTTGGTTAGTGAGGTTACTTGTATAATTCGGGAAAGGGTAGAATTGTAAAATTCACCAGGGAAATCGTTTATATACACCTTGGTTGAATACTTTTCAATTAGGGATTATTTGTGGTTCAAAGCTAAACCCGACAAAAGCTTGGGTTGGGGATTGTGTGATCTTTTATAGGTTGAAGGTTAACATTTGTTAAAATCTTAATTGGCTCTTGGTTAGCCTCGTTAAAACCAAGATAGGTTTAAGATTAGCCTGGTATTAAAATCTTCATAGGTTCAGAGATTTACCCTGCCAAAATCTCAGAGGTTGTTTTACTATCCTATTAAACTAGAGGAATTAAGCTCATATATTTTGGGACTTAAAGACTAACCGCTCCAAGGTCCATGTTCATGGAAAAGAGACTAGGTGCTTCTGTCCATAATTGGGAAGGAAGATTGGCCACTTCACTCTCAACATTATATTGAATAAAAGATGCAAATGCGTACATCTATCATCTTGTATTATTCGGTTGAAGGTCAACCATAATTTCCTTGTATAAGCGAGTTCGTGAGCCTTTCCTACTAAAAGCTCTAAAGTATTATTGAAAACTCTTAAGATCAAATCTTAGGGAGGGGAGTATGTCCTTCTGATTTGACTAAACCTCTATAATTCTACGTGTTCTTCTTTTTCCATTAACTATTTACTTTCTGCTGCTTAGTGTGGCAGACGACTTAAATTTTTTAATAAAAACAGAGCCGCCACCCACATTTTAGGGAAAAATGGGAAAACCCTTAAAATTACAGAAAAATTGAGATTTGGGTAAGTAGGTAAATTAGGCAAAGGGAATGTGTTAGGCATCCTTTGCCTCCCCCAAATAGGATTGTCAAAGGTCCTATTTATAATGTGAAATTTAGGTTAAAATCCCAAAAGAGAAATAACCCACACCTAAAAGGCCCAAAATTTGACATTTAGAAAATTAGTAAAAAAATAGGAGAAAAATTGTGAAAATTCCACTTGTGTGATTTGAACCCGTGACTTCTTCCTTGCAAGCCTTACTCCTTACCAATGGTGCTATGTTATTTATTTGAAATAAAACCCAATAGAAAGCATATGAAAGGCGCGCAAATATTTGTTATTTAAAAAAATATATAAATAATTTACAAGTAAACTATTATATTTTAAACAAATAGTTACAAAATCCCAAAAAATATTGTAAATAAACCAAGGAAGTTTATAAAATCCAATTTTAAAAATAATTTTGAATTTTTAAATGGGGCCTCATATTTTATGAATAATAGGCCCACTTAAATTCACCCTTTTATTTAATGCACACCCCCATTTTATAATCTTGGTCACACTTATATACATATACATTTTAATACATACGTATTTTAAATGATGTGCCAATAAGAAGGGACAAGTCTTGGTGGGTCAAATTTGGGGTATGACAGCTGCCCATATTTAATTACTCTTCGATTGGAGGGTGCGAGAGTGCGTCGTTCTCGTACGTTCAGATCGGAGGGTGATTAAATAATGGAAGACCCCAAAATTTGACCAGTAAATAGGCATAGATGACACAGTTAACTTATCTATACCTGAGTTTGTGATTTAACATATCCACTTTCGTTATAAGATAGACACTTATAGCCACGAGATACACTTGTCACATATTTCGCTTCATGGTAAGGAATACGAATGTCGACTCTATATTTCCAATAAAGCCGAGAATGTTTAACGAAGATTCTGCATTCTTACCGCGACCTTGGGGGTAAGTGATACAGTGCGAATATATGCCTTCTTACAACGACCTTGGGGGGTAAGTGATACAGTGCAATGATTCTGCATTCTTACAGCGACCTAGGGGGTAAGTGATGCGAGTGTGAAGATTCTGCATTCTTACCGCGACCTGGGGGGTGAGTGATGCGAGTCCAAACTCTGTCTTGGGATCCGTCCAAATAGAGTTGGGGAAGCATGAAAAATTAACTTGCTAAAGCCTAGAGATTGACAGAGCAAGCATATCACGGATTCTTGTACCATGCTTTTGATAATTCATTGACGCTTCGAGACTAACACAATGAATTATATCGCAATTATTGCAAATTTATCACAATCTATAGGATAAATAATGCAGGTTTCGAATCTATCGCTACCATAGGGGATAGATTGACGAATAAATAACTTGGTGTTGCACATGGCCCCATGTACAAAGTTATATCGTGGATTCGCATGTTCATCACTACTTCAGAGGATAAACAATATGGGATTCAAATCTACCGCTAACTCAGGGGATAGATTGACGAATAAATAACTTGGTGTTGTACATGGCCCCATGTACAAAGTTATATCATGGATTCACATGTTCATCACTACTTCAGAGGATAAACAATACGGGATTCAAATCTATCGCTACCTTAGGGGATAGATTGACGAATAAATAACTTGGTTTTGTACATGACCCCATGTACAAAGTTTATCATGGATTCGCATGTTCATCACTACTTCAGAGGATAAACAATTCGGGATTTGAATCTATCGCTACCTCAGGGGATAGATTGACGAATAAATAACTTGGTGTTGTACATGGCCCCATATACAAAGTTATATCGCGGATTTGTAGTATAAAAGGCTCTGAACAAAGTACCCGTGAACTGATGATGGGTAGATTTTGAAGTTTGATATAGGTTGGTTGTATAGGTTCTCAACCAAGACTGGAATTTGAATGGTGTCAATTGTGTCTATTCTCAACCAGGACTGAATTCGAATGGTGTCGGTTGTGTTTATTTTCAACCAGGATTGGAAGTTGAGTGCTGTCGGTTGTGTCTGTTCTCAACAAGGACTGGAATTTGAATGGTGGCGGTTGTGTCTGTTCTCAACCGAGGTAGTATGGAATACGAATGATGTTAGGCTCGTAAATTGATCATTGAGTGTGTATTAGCTGGTTAGTATGCCTTGAGATCTTCCGCAGTTTTTCATGGGCATGTATGATTGGATGTAATACATGTATATATGTTTGATATGATTATGCTTGATGAAATGTTATGGTATGAAATGATGTGATGATTGATGCAATACTGTCATACCCCAAAATTTGCCCACACTTTTCAAAAATTCAAAACAATTTCAAAAATTGGGTTTTATAAAAATTTAGGGTTCATTTACATTGATATCCTATTTTTATAAATATTCGATTTAAAGTCTATTTTTAAAATATAGTAGTTTACTCTTAAAATTGCTTATATTTTAATAAATAGAAAATGCTGGCCGATGCTTCATGTACTTTCAATTGGCTTTTTACTTCAAATAATTAACATAACACAATTGGTAAGAAGAAAAAGCTCTTATATAGAAAGTCACGGGTACGAATCCCGTTGGGTGCACTTTATCAGTTTTTAAACTATTTTTAATCTTTTTTGCACCTGGACGAACCTGAACACAAGTACGTCCAGGTTCTTAACCTTTTTAGGAGTGGTTTTAACCTAATTCTAGTCTATAAATAGAGGCTCTCCACTCTCTTATTTTCACCAACAATTTTCTAACAATTCTCTCAAATTTCATTCACACTTTTTAAAGCTTTTTACACAAACACTTTCTACGGTTTTTTAACCTTGTTTTGGCCGATGATTAATCTATGAGGCCTCTCTATTTTTAAAACTTTTTTTCAAACTTTCAGCCGATGATTTTCATATGAGGCCTCATTTCTTTATGTCTTAATTGTTAAGTCATATGATGATATACCTGATGGCTCACTTTTTATTATATTTTATTCTAACTATTCTTTTTATATTGTCATACACTAACTGTTTGCTAAATTCATATACATTTAACTATTAATTTTTTACACTACCATACCACCACCAATTTCTAAGCCAAGCTATTCATGGCATAATTTCACTAAATCACTTACAGAAAAAAGTGACTTCTTGTTTTAAATCAAAATTCTTTTTTTGTTCATGATAAATCTTCCCTAAAAAGACAGATAACACTAATCCCATTTGATAATCCTGACCATCAATACAGTGATTTCCTTTTTTGCAGAAAAGAAAACATCGTGAAAACCAAGAGGTTTCGGATCGGCCCCAGCCCAATAACCGGATCGTCAACAGCATCTCAGAGCATCTCGGAGCAACGATACTACACCGATCCAACAGAACTAAGTCTTCATCCATCAACGTGACCTTTGAAGCCGCGACGAACTCACAAACAGATTCGTCCACCTGCAATCGAGACAGAACCTGCACGATAATAGCTCACGCCCCATCTTCAAATCATCAACGCAATTCTCACCAGTTTGCTCCTTACTCACGGACTACTTCGATCGACATCGACGTCATCACCTCGCATTAGATCGTAAGGGGTTCATCAACATCAGCCTCGCATCGTTTCGGGACCGTTCAGCTTGCGACATCGACAACAAATCGTCTTCATCGTTCATCAACTTCAGCACCAGCAAACTCCTTTTCGAAGGTAACTTTATCATGTTTACGTTATTGAGTCAATGATGCTTGCATATTGATGAATCATTATGTTATAAATGCATACAATTTCTCCTTGTACGATTCGACTTGCGTGCTTGTACTGTTGGTACTCTGTTGGAAAGTGTGATTTGAAAAACATGGAGATGTGTTTTGTTGTGTTTGGTTCAACAATTGAAAACATGGTGCGAGAGAGGGATAGAAACAGAGGTGAGTTTGTGTTGTTGTTGTTGTTAGAATAGAGAAATTCGAGAAAGATGAACAGAGATTTGGGGGAGAAAAAGCTTGGTCTGAATTTAACGTAGGCAAAAAAATTTAGGAAGAGGGGGCTGACGGTTTGGGTTAGATGTCTTTAGGGTATTGCTATTTCATTTGGGCTTTTGAATTGAAGCCCGGCTAAACCAAATTGTTGCTAAGCACACCCCTTTTAGGCCCAACACTCCATTTTCTTTGTATTATTAATTTTTTCTAATCGTTTTTGTTTTTCTATTATTATTTGTTTTTTTAATTTCTAGTTGATTAAAATATATGATAACAAAAAAATAACAAAAGTATGCTTTAGATTTATTGAATTTTTTCTTTTATATATATCAAAAGTACAAAAAAATATATTATTTCAATTTTTTTTCTAGTTCTTGCTAAAGTTTAATTTGAATTTTTAGAATTTTTCTCTTGTAAATGTTCATTCAATTCTTGCTCATATTTCTATATTATGTTACTAATATCTTTTTGTTTATATTGAGGTACTAATTCGAGACTTCAGACTACTTCTCGGACATTTACAAATTCTCATTAATTTTTGTACATTTATTCCTTTTATTCTCGCATTTACTTGTCTGCACTTCCCCCGATTTTTTGGTTATGTACTCCCCTCCCCAAAGCCCTGTAATAGCTAGGACTCTCTTATTTTTCTGCTTTTTATTTTCTGTACTATATACCTGCATGAGTTAGTAATTTAGGGAGTGAAAAGAAATTAAATGCGACTTAGATCACTAACAGAAAAGATAAATATTCTGAAATAACACACGTGATTGCCTCACACACTCACCCCTAAGGTACGCCCCTCTTGGTTGTCTTCGATTATAAGGCCGTGTCCCTCTAATATAGAAGTACCCATTAGCAAAAGTCCTAACGATTAAAAAATCATCGCAAAGATCATAAGTCCCTCGATGACCCTCGATGTTGCCTACGAATATATGATCTAGTCCCTCGAATGGTTGCCTATGAAACGATGATTGTCCCTTCAAGTATTGCTAAAGGTACCTCTACTTGTTGCCTTCAACAACCTCGATGACCCTTCGATTGTCCCGAACACGTCCAATATAAACAAGGACTGCCTACTTCTATATAGTACGGATAGTCCTAGGAACTTTAAAAAGCATAGAAAAAGACCAACTATTTAGGGTAGTGCTCTTAATATGCCTAGCTCAATTAAAAAACATCTTTTCAATACTCTTTCAAAGACTAAGGCTACGCATTTACGCTAAAGTCCTTATGTCCCTTTTTCAACTCAAAACAAACAAAACAAACAAAACAAACATGAGCTAAGTAAACTAAGAGCCCGTAGACAACTACTGATGAAAAGAGTGCTTACACCTTCCCTTTTCATAATCTACCCCCCCCGAGCCCGTTTCTTTTAAAAAGGGTATTTTCTGTTCTTTTTGCCCTTCCGAGTTATTGGACAAAATAAAAGTCGGTGGCGACTCATGCTTACCGCAACATTGCTTGCTTAAATACAAAAAGTCAGTTCACCGAGTTACAAATACCCATGTTAATTGAAATGCGTGAGGATGCTTACGTCTTTTGCTGATTAAAGTGTGTGAGGATGCTCACGTCTTATATCGATGGGAGTGCGTGAGGATGCTCACGTCTTTTGTTTAATTGAAATTCATGAGGTTGCTCACGACTTTTGCTGATGACAGCTTACTGGGGAATGATGGTGATGTCGATTGATTTTGTATATGCAGAATGTTATGAATGAAATTTGGAGTCTCCACGTCCTTTAGACCATTGAGTCTTTGAATTGATTAACTCCCCAATACCCTCTATTTGCTGATATTGAGTTGTATTTGTATTTTGATGTATGTAATGTTTAACTTGGGCGTGGATGTCAAAGTACTGATGAAAATTTGGGCTTTACGAAGTTAGGTTTATGCTATGTCAGATGAATGAAATGATATGTATGACTCTATGCAAGGGCAAAGTGCTTTGATGAATGCATGATTTAGTATGTTTGAATGACGCCCCAATGATGGGTCGTGGATAAAGAATAGGAAGATTGCTTGTGTAACAAGTTTGCTTTCCACACGATGGTAGGGTGTTATGTTAGCATGATTTCCCAATACTTGTTTTGAATCCGAAGATCATAGATCTAGGAGAGAGATCTACCAGGGATTGTAAACTATGCAGATAGTTTTCCCCTTCGTAGTATGTCTTGCCCCAATTTGTTGGGTCTTCGTAGAGAATTGTCTTGATATGAGCTTGGATGTAGTTTTATCGTAGTATGCACTTGAGATGGCTAGCCCCATTATTCTGATTTTTTGAAATACTCCTCGCCATTGACTTAGAATGACTTACCATACGAATTTGATATGCCCTTCCCTAACATTTGAAAGTTTAAAGGTATGCCCTCGATCTCCAAGATGTGGAGGGCTAACCATGGTACGATATTAATTCGATACGGATTACCCTGAGTATTCGAATCTTGAGAAGTTTATACTCGAAATTGTTTTTAAATGGGATTTGGATTCTGCCATTAAGATACGAACTGCCCCAATAATTTTGATCTTGAAAGATATGCCCTTGATTGAGATGTGACCCAATTTGATTGAATTGTAGAATGATCGTGCCCCAAGTCAATAGGATCTCCAAGTGATATGCTTCTATGATCATTGGGATTTTCCCATGATTAGGAGAAACTCTTAGACGTTTTCCCCTAGTTAGAAGCTTCTTGAAATGGATTAGCTTTAACCAGACCATTATTGAAATCTCCTTGCTGCTAAGTGTTGGTTTGTAGATAACATTGTACATTTTGAAAAGTAATTCTTAGTGATGCACATGCAAGTTTTGAAATCTACGTTCGTTATGAAATATAAATGGATGATTAGAGATGGATATTCGAATAAGCAAAGTTTTTAGCAATATTAACAAACATGGGAGTCAGTATAACACAAATTTTTCCGACTATGCTTTCGTAGTTGACCTAGATTCAATTAGGACTTTTGAAGGTTGTAACGTGGCCGTGGTTCGCGGTTTAAGAAAAAAAGATATAAGGCTCAAAATTTGATTTAAACCCAACCCATTCTTCTTGATTTTCTCCAATCCTAAATTCGATTAATCCCCGAGTGTATTCAATTTGCAAGAGAATTTTCATAGTTGAAGTGATGATGCTAAGCGTCGATAAGATCCAAGCATTTTTCGAGAAGCATGGATCCTTGAGGTGGTAGTCACAAGCTTGTTTTGCAATTTCCTTGGCTTTTTAATCCCTTATTTTTTGCATGGACCAATTCTTTTGAATTTGCAGTCCATCGGGATGTCCTAACTTTTGCCTAAGTCAATTTTTTTTCAAATTTCGATTTCTTTTATTTGACTTAACATGCTTCTTTTGGAAATTGATCTTGAGATTTAACTTTTGATTTTGCATAGTGTGACTGTCGTGTTGAATTTTGTGAGCTTCATCTCTATTGCTTCCTCGACCTTGGTTGATGTGTGCGAGAAAGAAGATATGCTTGAACCTCTTGCTTAGATTGACTGATTCTCCTGAGACTAGAATGCATCGTCAAGTTAATCGAAGTGTACCCTCCCACTTGTTAAAATTAAGGTTTTTTTTGAAAATGGAAAGAAACACCAACTTCAGGCTCTAGGGGGTTAACTACAGATTAACTCCTTATTTCTCCAAGTGTTTAGGAATTGAAACAATGCCTTACCTCATCAGCTCGGTCTTACATTGAAAGCATATGTCAGCATAATTTAGTTATCTTAATTCGTCATTCTCCCTCGAAGTTTGTTAAAAGTGGAAATGGCAAGTTGAAATGGAATCGGAGAGTGGAAATGAGAAGTCGTAGTAATGAATAAGAGAATGAATTAATTCCAAAATATGCATGATTATTTTATTGAATTACTAATCGGAAGGTACAAAGTTTACACCAAATACAACTTAGCAATCGTAGAAATTACAAATTGGAAATAAAAGCCTAATCATCCTAGGGATAAAATTTCTTGTTGATCCAAATGACTTTGAGATATACTTCTTAGTTCTTAGACTTGTAGAAGTGTGGGGTGATCATTGACTCTTCTTGGGCATATCAATTTTGTTGAGAAGGCAGTTGATCTTGATGTAGGAGAATCTCCAACGATAATTGAATCTGAGGCGTAGGCGTAGGTACATAGTTTGTATAGTGAAGCGCTGCCTTCTCTCATTTATAGGACCAAGCTCCTTTGAATTTCCAATGGTTGATTCTCCTTTCTCCACAGCTTAGGACTCTTCTTGAGTTCATTTGAGAGTCTAAGGAAATCAGCTAGCATAGTTTTTGATTGGATAAGGGCGAAGGTGGAAATGCAAATGCAAATGTATGAACATGCGTGGGTATGAGGAAATATTTTTTTGACATTTTTTGAAGGGTATACAAAAGTTTCATGGAAATGCAATGCGGCGCAGACGTAGGATGAAGTTAGACCTAATGATATCCTATGTGGATTTAGGAATATCGATGGACACTATGAATGAAACCCCTACAGGCTAGGGATGACGACAGACTTATGGAAATCTATACAGGCTAGGGATGAATGGCATATTGACGGAAGTCCAAATCCTACAAGTTAGGGGATGTAACATCCCAATTTTATTAGTTATTTTATTAATTAGCTTATTTGGTGTTTTTTATTAATTGTTTATTTAATTTAATTATGTGGTACGATATTTATTTAATTTGAATTTTGTGCTAATTTGATTAATTGGACTTTTAGTAAATATTATGAGATAATATGTTATTGGGTCTAAGTGGTAGAAATATAACATTAGGAGAATTGATGGGTTAAGCCCAATCAACTTGAGAAAGATGGTAAGGGAACTAGGTTAGTTTCATAACTTTTATTTTGGGGAAAAGAGGAAGAAAATAGAAGAGAGAAGAAAAGAGGATTTGTGAGATTCTTGAAGATAGAAGGAGATTAACTTGAGGTAAGGGTTAGAATTCAAATTATTATAGGTTTATATAATTGGGTAATGTTGTGTGTATGCTTTGTGTATAATCTCTTAATCTTTCAATTTCATGGATTTGGAAAATGTTAGGCTTTATGCTAATTTCATGATATTTGTGCTATTAAACATGTTTTGGTATAAATTGTTGGTAATATGTGCTAAATACTGGTTTAAGTACTATTACTCATTGTATGAAAGTGGTTTAGAGGGGTAGAGGCACCCATTTACGGAACTGATTGCTCTGCAATTTTTCTGCAAAATCGGGAGTCCGCTAAGCGAGCGTAGGCCGCTAAGTGAAGTCAGGGAGCAAATTTAAGAAATCGCGAGTCCGCTAAGCGAGATTTCGAAAATGGAACCTTTCTGTTTTACGTCTGGGGAAGCGCGCTGGGAGGCCGCTAAGCAAAACCTGCTATGCAAAATTTTATAAAACTTCTAAATGTCATAACTTTTGATCCGTAACTCCATTTTATGCACCGTTCGAAGCGTTAGGAAGCCAATGTAATTATCTTTATGATAGGATAGGATTGGTTGGCACTTATTGAATTAATTATGATATTGTTGTGTGAATAACATGTAATTATGTATATGTGAATTATGAATCGATGAATTGAGGATGACATTTATTGGTATGTATGAGATATGATATCCATGCTTATTTCATTTGTGTTCCGCTTTATTTGCGGGACATAACTCCATTTCCTTGTTTCGTGTTCTCATCTTGGAGACACGTTTTTTCACTTTATACCTGTTTGTCTGAATTGCTTGTTTCTCTTGCAGGTGTAGTGTGATTATGCTCGATGCGTACGTTGACGCGTGATTTATTTTCACGTCGTCGATCTTTGTTTGCGTATATGGCTAGTCGGTGTCCTGACTATTTGCTGTTGCCTTTGCTAGCTCGCTTGTGGGATCTCTGGATTTCTTTCTTATTTTGCTGCAGTTTACGGATCATAATCCGTTTGGTATTGATCTCATTTCATTTTACCTTTTCTCGCATTTTATTGCTTTCTTTCATTCTTAACATGAGAAGTAAGACATAGACATGCATTGCATCTGGCCAAGCCCTCTAAAGAGGCTCTGTTTTTGTTGGTGTGTTTATGTTTGTGCTTGTAGAAAGTCCTAATCAAGGCCATTGTAAGTCCTCGAGAAGGCAAGCGGAAAGGGTTAGTAATCAACCCCCGCAACTTTCAGTCCCCAGGTCATTCTTATGCTCACTTTTTGCAAGTTCCAAGCTCTGAACATGTGCCAAAGATCATCGAGTCAAAAGACCTGTACAAGGCAACCGAGAAGGATTTAGTAGCCAAACCCCACACTTTCTATAGCCCGTGTCGCTCGATGTTGATGCTCTATGTACGCACACGCCGTTTCCCCCCAGATCTTTTCTTGCCCCAGTGACATGATACCGCGGTAAGGGACCCCTTTCCCCACAGAGTGACGACTTGGTTGTTGAGAGGGACTCGCTCCTCTTGTCTATGGACCGATCTCCTTATTGCGCTTGGTCTGATACTTGGTTGACTCGGGTGATCCGCTCCCCTTGGCTATGGCGGGACCGCTTTTCTACTACTTGGCCTGCACCAGTAGGTGTTTGCTTTACGCGAGACTCGTTTGTGTGATACTTTTGTTTGCATTCGTTTTTTCCCATAGGTTGCTAGCTTAGCTTAGACTTGTACCCTTGGTATGATAACATAGGTAGGTTTTCCTCCCTTAGCTTAGGGTTTCCTCATGCATTCTTTAAAACACAAACCAAACTCTTTAATTTTCTTTTCTCAAGAGCCTGTTATTTCCGCTCCATTCCCATGCGTAAGCCTCCAAAGGTCGGGCAACAGAGTGTGAATGTAACTCGCTCACATAAAAAGCCTCCAAAGCCCACTTAAACACACACTTTTATTTAATGCACACCCCCATTTTATAATCCTGGTCACACTTATATACATATATATTTTAATACATACATATTTTAAATGATGTGCCAATAAGAAGGGACTAGTCTTAGTGGGTCAAATTAAAGGTATGACACTTAGCATTTTGAAAATATTTTTAACCTCTGATTTAACTTGTCAAAAGTTTTCAAAACCAAGTTTTTACAAACCAGACAACTTACCCCCTCTTGTGTGTGAAGTCTAAAGTCCAACAAGTGGCATCAGAGCCTGACTCCTGTTTAAGGATTAATCGTCTCAAGAAGAAGATGACTTCCTACACAAGATCTTTTTTAAATTCACCACCACCTCTTGAAAATAACAACTTCTATGTTTGGCAAGCTAAATTTAAACTTTTTCTTGAAAGCCTAGATCGTAAATTATGGGAAACAATCGTAAAAGGTCCGGTTAACCCCTCTCATCAATTAGATGATGAAGTAGTGGTCACCTAGTAGTCTCTCTATTGGAGGTGGCTCGACAGCCATAATTTCATATTCTGTATCTGAATGCTTTGAATGAGCAAAAACTTCTTCCTCCTTTTTAGTTTCCAAAATTATATGTGCTGCTTCTGACGCTTCTTGTCTTGCTTGTCTAGCTTTGTAGAGTCTAGTATGCAGTGATCTTTCTGGTTCTGAATCAAAAAGAAAATCAGCCGAGGCCTTTCCTCGCATACAAAGATTAGACAGTTATTAGTAATAATCAAAGTAAATAGAAATTACAAAAAGGAAAATTTTAGTTACAAAGCAACAAAATTTCAATTAAATTACTATTTGAACTTATATTTTGGCAGTCCCCGGCAACAGCGCCAAAAACTTGACCGGAAAAATAGCAAGTGTACTATTCTCACAGATGTAGTAATAATAAGGGTTTATGCCCATAATCGATCTCGAGGACTACGTAAGAAATACAAGTTCTTATAATGATTCAATTGAACAAAATAATATCAGGGTTTTGTGGTTGTTTGGAAATACTAAGTAACAACAAGAAAGTAAAGCAAAAGAATAAAATTGTCTTTTGAAAGATATGAGAAAGCATGCTAGGGAAAGGTGTATGAATTGCCTTGCAACAACCTTTAATCCTTATTTACGACATATGTATCAGAGTGATCTATTACCGAATCTCAAGAATAATTTTCCCTAATTCCTTAGCAGAAAACCTTTGATGTTCATCTTGTATCCTAATTCCTTAGCTATCCAAGATAATATCAAGCAATATATATTTTACCAAGACGTTACGGTTACCACGGTGAATCCTTAAGCAATATCTACCGTAGTATTATTGTACAAATAGCGATAAGGTGGTTTTTCCGACCTAAACCTTAACCGTAAATCGAATTCTATTTATCTGATAGAAAAAGCATTAAGAACTTTGCACAACGAAATAGATTCACACAAATACTTATATAATAAAATAAAGGAAATTAGGCTCATCACAATAGCAATACAAGGACACCCCTAGCATTTGGGGGTTTTAGCCGCTCATAATATTCAAAGAAATTACAATAAGAATGCTAGACATTACAAGGAAAGGGAATAGCTTTGATCTTCAGTCATGATTGCTCTTGAAAATATTCGTTCTCCGAAACCCCTGAAAACCCTATTCTCTCTTGTGAACTTCTTTCCTACGATAAAAAGTGTTTCTTTTATTCTCCAAAAATAGTCTAAATAGTCATAAATCACTCAACAGTTGTAGCAATTACTCAAAATACCCCTTGGAATCAGAAAACATGAATCTTTAGAAAAATCAGCAAAATTAGCGCACTGGCCAACACGGGCCATGTCAGACAACACGGTTGGTCGTGTTGGCTCCCTAACTTGAGCAAGCAAACAATTCAGTCCCAGACTTGCTGACACGGGTTGTGTCAGCTGACACGTGAAGGTGGAGAAAAACACAAGAAAAGGGGGATTGAATTGTGTTCTTTATCAATTAAAAATTCCCTTTCTTTAATTTCATTTCTTTCTCTTAGTATCTCATCTTCTGGATATGCTTTTAATGTTGCGGAAGCATGCTTGTAATGGAGTTGCATAACCAATGAGATATTCAATTTAACTTCTTTATATCATCAGAACTTGTGACTTGTCTTAGTACAGTTCTAAGGATACTCTGCGTAAATATTCCGAGTTAAATGAATTGTTCAGAAAGTAAAAGACACATTTATTTTTATCTTGGTTCACCTTCTGAATAAGGCTACCTCCAGTCCACCTTCCTCAGGTGATTTTCCTCTCAACAGAGGTCTTAATCCACTATAACCAAACTTGATTACATATGTACGATCCTCCGTCGTGACTAACAACCTGCACAGCCAACTGCTGTGACTAATCCGGCACAAGCTACTTGCGAGTGACTAACCCCTAGATGACTGAACCGTTCAGTGATCTCAGCAAGATATAACTGTTATACCCCAAAATTTGCCCGCATCTTTTTTCAAGAAAACTCCAATCTGAAAATTAAAAGTCTCATATAATCATGGATTTTTATTTCAACAAAGATCCTGATATATGAAATACTTAGTTTTTAGAATTTTTCTTATACAGTAATTTGGCTGGCAGTTGAATTTATTCTTACGCAAACGCCAAATACTGTTTATTACTTCACACATGCTATTTATTTATTTACAGATAAATAGTACTGACACAATTGGTACAGAGTTAAATCTTTTTGCAGGCGCAAAATCAGGAAACTCAGACTGTACTGGTAACAAGTAGATTATTATTATCTTTTGTTTCCCACTAATTTTAGTACTATATTCCATTATTTTCAAAAATCTTTTCAAATCTCTTTTTCAAAAATCAAATCCTAACTTTATTCTCCACATCTCTCTTTTTCCCAACACTATCATACACTTTCTTTCAAATCTTACTTCCACTCAAATTTTCCTTTTGTACGGAATCACATCATTCCCCAACGTCTCTATCCTTCTTTCCATTCTATAAATACCTCTCATTTTCTTCCATAAAATCTCACATCAAATTCTAATTCATCTCTCAAATTTCCACTTCATAATCCATCCTTTCTTCTTCCCCGACAAAATGGCAAAGCGGTGGGAAACGTGTTTTCTTATGGTCATCACCATTGCTACGGTGATCATGTCTTTCTTCTGTCTACATAGCCCGGAACACTGTGGACCTGGGATGCTTATGCTCCCAATCATCTACATGTTACTATTTGTAGCATGGGTTATCAATCGTCATTCTTAAAATTTGCCGTATTTCTTATTTCTTAAATGTACCGTTTATTCGTACTGTTCAATATAGTATGTAATATTTGTACTGTCAGTATTAAATGTTGTACTATTTGTCATAATATTGCTTAATTACTCAGATAATATTTTGTGTGTTTTCTGCCAGTCAAATATTCATTTTTTTGTGCATTAAATGATTTTCAGGGTTATTATCGGTAATTTTGCCCGCATACAGTAAATATTAGTTATTTATTATGTCTGTGTTTTTCTAACAAGTCATGTAAATAAACTTTTATTTTTCACAAAAAACAAAAGCAAAAACAACAAAAAAAAGAAAATTAACTTTGACTGTTGATTTTTCACTCTAACTGCTACACCAATACCTGGACAGTCAGTTGACAGCCAAACTGATGGCAGTACAATTCTCAGTATTTTGTACCATCAATCAAATCAATCTTTCACAATTCAAAATTCCAAGATTTTTGTTCTAGAAGTCTTCTGAATATCACGCGATTAGCAGAGACTCAACACTGCACAAAAATCAGGTACGCTTAACTGTCTCCTACATAAACAGTCCCTGACTAGGGTTTTCTTGTTTTTACAGGAGAAACAAGTTTCTGAGAGCTCAAATGGATTTCATGCACATCCATATATCTCAAAGTACCATCATACAAATTTTCAAACTTCAATTCACTCAGACGCACCGTCAGCAGCTCAAACAGTCAACAGACGACCCGTTTGACCAAAAAAGTCAACAGACAGTCAAAAATGAAATTTTTTGTCAAAGTCCATATTTTGTCAAAAGATTCATCATTTGATCATTGGATGATCATAATTCATCAAGGAAAGATCAAAAATCAACAAAACCCTAAGATTCAAAATTAGGGTTTTTGCCTGAAAAGTCAACTCAACTTTGACTGATCATAACTCTCTCATCCTTCATCCAAAAAATTCAAACCAAAGCTCATTTTGAAGGAAATTCAATTATCTTTCAAATGCAATTGATCCCATGGTCATTGCATTCACCATTTGAAAAATATGATCAAAGACATTACAGGTCATTTTCAAAGTCAACAAAAAGACACTTTTTTCAAAAGGACACACAAGGAGCATCAAAAATCATTTTGACATGAGACCAAAGGCATTGGTTATAGGACTCTTTGAGGTTTCCAAAAAGTGCAAGATCTCCTTCATATGACAAAAATTGAGGGATTTACACCTTGTTGAAGTTGGCTAAATTTTGGGAAAATGCATGAAATCAACATTGCTCAAAAATGTATTTTTTCCAAATGGGGCCAAGTTTTCATGGTTCAAACATCATTTCCATGATATTATGGGCCTCCCACGACCAAGACAAGGCCCACACCATTTTTATTCATTTTTTGCTTGATTTTATCTTATTTTAAGATTAAATAAAAAGTAAAAATGGAAGGATAATGGATGGCTTAATTTCTAAGCATGACTCATCAAGGGAATCAATTAAACTCTGCCCCAAGCCAAAGTACAGCAGAAGGAGGGTTGAAAGTCAAGCCATGGTAGCTTGAATGCAAAGCCATAAGTGTTGAAAAAGTCAAGAATTCAACAAAAGCACTTAATGCTTTTAGCTTAGTTCTTAAGCACTACAATGTCTATATAAGAGCTATAGAGCTTCAGTAACAAAGGAGACACGAATTGAGAACCATTCTATGCTTGTAAACACACTTGTATCAATTTGAAATTTTGAAGGAAATTTAAAATTCGAATTTTAAATTCCAGCTTGTTTTAACACAAACTAAGTATTCAAACACGTTCCTTGAACTTCACTGAACCTGTCCAGATCAATTACAAGCATTGAAACCTCAAGAACACACGCCTAGAACCCACGGTTTGTTCAAATCGAAACCCACCAAAATATAATCATACATGCATGTATAACAAGATGTAATTGCATATTTGTGTTTGGTTTGATGCTCTGGTCGTTTCTGGAGCTGGAATTGGGTTTTCATGGACGATTGAGACATGTGCCATTTTAGGGTTTTATGACCTCGAAACGGGGTTTTTCTTTTAAGGCAAAATCAAAAGAAAATAAGGCCATGGTTGTGTTCAGTGGATCATTTACAGTCGATCCATGGTCTCATATGGTATTTATATTGCATATCTTGTGATTTTCAATTTGCAGGAGCTTTAGTGACGGAAAAAACCGTTGGTAAAGGCTTTACCTACGGTTGCAGAAATTTCAAATGAAGAAGATGAAGCGTGGCAAGCTCTGGTTGGTCAGAACGCGCGCGCCAACTTTTTCAAATTCTTTGGATCCTGTGCTACGCTGTCCACGCTTTTGCCATATGCCTCGTTTCAGTGACCACACGATCAATCCAGTCACTCCATCAAACGCACCAGATCATGCAACCACACCATAGACCACACTTATCCACCACACCTGATCGTATCCTTTTAAATTTTATTTCTATTTTAATTTCTTTACAAAATTAATTAGAAATAGTTTTAAAAATCCAAAAAATACACAAAAAATATTTTTAGACTTCTAAAATAATATATTATTTTCTGAAATAAAAATATTTTATTTTTCTTCAAAATTTCAATATTTTGCATAATTAATTAGTATATATATTTATATATTTGCTTTTTAATTATTCTAACCAATCAAAAAATCATAAAAAAATTGTTCTTTATGTTAAATATTGTTTATATATTATAAGTTAATTTTGAACATATTTTGAATAATTTTCTTTTTAAGTTTTAATTATTTGTATAATTATTTGCATAATTATGTGTTAATTAACTTAATCAATTTCAAATCAAATTTCAAAAATTCCAAAAAAATTAGTTTTGTTTTAAAATTAATTGACAAATATTTTGTACATATTTTAAACTTAATTTCTAGGTTTAAATCTATTTTCATCTTTTTTCTTCATTTTAATTTAATTAATCATGCATTAATTATAATTAAAATCAATCATAAAAAAAATCAAAAAAACATGCCTTTTATTTTTCTTGCAATTTAAATTCCTAGATAAATGTATAGGATGTCAAATTCATGTAAATAGGCTAGTTTACATTTCCTGCACAATCGATGTAATAGCGTAGATTTACTTTCCGCACTTTACATTTCCACATTTTAATTTCCAGCAAATATAAACTGCGTGTATGTCAAAGATAAAATTGAACCGTTAGATCACTAACTTCAAAGATAAAATATCTGAATCCAATCACAATCACACTTGCACCTCTTAAGGTAATCCCTTCTCATTCTTTTCAAAATCAAAGTCAAAATTCAAACCTTTTGTTTATATCCGGTGAAAGGATAGATTTTTAAAGGAAATAGGATAAAGACCTTATAACTCAGGGTAGACCTCCTAGTTTGCTTGCTCAAATCAAAACAAACAAAATTCTCATACACTGTTGTTTTTCAAAACAAAACTTTCCAAAAAGACAATACTTTGTATACATCCAAACACGGATT